>NW_017728998.1:16368564-16375724 GCF_001723915.1 Gavialis gangeticus | reverse complement strand
AGTGTCAAACTTTTTCTTCAACATCACTGACTTTTCAGAAAACTCCAAAAGCAATTTGGTTACTCATTAGTCTCTTCTATGATTTAATTGCCTTGTCCTCTGTTAAACTGCATTCCCATTTGACTGCAAAAAATATTTATCTTAAATATTATAATAATATATTGTGCACAAATTTGATATTTTAAATCCTTCAGTTAAGCTTTTGTGTAATCAAAATTCTGAATGCTTGGATATCCTTTATGCATACATTTATAAACCAAGCCTAGATGTATGTGAGTTTACTTGTGAATTGAGTTTGCCATGAAAACTAGGAGAGAACACTCCAGGGCAAAAGAGTGCTTTTTATGCATATTTCTGTATAATGAGTTTCTTTGAGAGAGGTTTCCACTACAGTTTTCAGCTACTTTTTGTTTCAGGAAGTAACAATAGAATCGCTAGTTTTCTTCCATCACTTGGATGTAGCTTTTTAAAAGTAACTTCCTGCCAAACATTCGTTTTAATTTTTAATAATAAAATAAACACATGGATAAACCAACTCCGACAGCACTGTCTGCATTAAAGTCAAGTTCCAGAAATGAACTTTTTATAAAACCGGAAAACGGTGGTAAATAAAGACTGGATAAATTGGAGTTCGTCATTTAGTGCTGTGTTGTAGAAATAATGCTATATATAATAGTATTATATCTCATTCACATCGTTAAACTTGTTGCTCACTGAGTTTGTAAGGGACAAAGAGGTAACTGACGTGCCAATCAATGTTAATTCAAATGGCTATTTCCTTTCAGTAAAAAGGATGTTTTAAACTACAAAGCACATTTCTGGCAGGTGATAACATTATGCCATCAATTTCCCGACACTTTAATACAGTGGTTTTTAACCTGTGGCCCACAGACTATGTCTAAGGGATCCACAAAAGATGACTATGATCAATCAAATGTACGTAAATACCCACATTTACAAATCAAAGAAGTCGGCACCTCCATGCACATTGTTAGGGGTCTACAAATGAAAAAAAGGTTGAAAACCACTGCTTAAATATAATTGTGTAACATCATGGGAAAGCTACGCAAAACAACTTGCTTAAATAACTTGATATAAGAGCTTTGTCATAATCTGCCCAATATTTTTAGTAATGCTGAAGATTTGAACATTGAAAATGGCAAGTAATAATTGAGCATTTTTTTAAACAGCATGGGAATATTGATAAATCATATACAGCAACGAATGGGAATACTTTGTAAATGGTGGCCACCCCCCAAATGTAGATTTAAAAAATGAATTTGTTTTCTGAGGCAAAAGGAGATTCTCTTCTGTGGGTCTTAGTCATGACAATCTGTATGTTTAAGTTGTAGCAATTTGTTAACCCCTACTGCTTTTTACTCCCAAGGAGAATTTTGAAGAAAATTAGATGTTAGACTGATGATGGCCAGAAACCTCAAAGAAATCTGAAACAAAGGCCAAGAAAAATGTATGAATAACTCTGAGGTTAATGCTGTTAGAAGTTAAGTAAGTCTTTTGGGTTAGATTGCTGTCATTTGCAGTAAAGCATCTGCCTACTGCTGTAAAATATCAGGAAAGCAAGACCTGCTGTTGAGACTAACCAATTAGAATGATGTCTGCCTCTGTTGGGTGCTTGCATAAAAGGCTGAGCCATTTTCACAGATAATCCATTTATAAATCACTGTAATAAAATGGCCATCTTGACAGCAGCTCAGTAACATTCTTTCGTATCCAGGCAACAGAAACATCTTAGTTAGATAAAAGGAGAGGTGGAGTTTAAGGGGAAAGGATACATAGATTTTCATTGAACCAGGTGGGGAGGGCAAAGGGATACAGATAAACCACTGATAATTTAAAATTCATTAGAATTTTAATTAATTTTAAATTAATTAGAATCTTACTTGCTTGCCGGAGACAATGACTATGATATGGTAAAAATGTGTGGTCCAATTCCTAGAGAAACTACATGCTAGATATATGGTTAATTATCAATTAGATCTCCTAGCTATAATTATCATTTGCTGAATTCTGCTGAATTTTATTCTAGAGGTAAGTTCATCCTGTCAGTATTAGCAGGAAATGTGGGACCAGATGGTAGAAACTCAGGTACACACTATCCAGCTGTTAACAAAGGTATTTTGCTTCCTACACATTCTGGAATATTAATTAGAAAAAACATTAGGTAGAACAAGTACAAAAGTAATTTTTCAAGCACAATTACAATGAAAAATGAGAATACAAGTATGTTCAAACCTCCCTAAAACAATCAATCTTTTAAAATGCATGTGTTGTCATTGCAAGCATCAAAAGTCAAAGGGAGTTTGGCACCTAATTCCCACAGGCCCCCATGGACATTGCAGTGTCATCATATCATCTAATACAGCACTGGGTTCTTAACTCTGATTTTCAGGAAAACACCTTGGTAATATTATATTTCAATGAAATACTTGTTCTCTATTAAAGATTCCACCTGTGTATGTTTAGATGCCAATTTAATTTGAGTGCTGTGCTTAGCAGAAAAGCTTATGAAAATGAAACAGACTCTTCTAATGTAAAATAAAATGATTATACAAGAAAAATATAATACAATGCAGCTGTGAATAATGTAACAATTTTCAGATTTATAGCATTTATTAATAAACTCTTCTATTGCATTGAGGGTCAATCCTTTTCTCTTTTGTTGCATTAAGGATCAATCCTATGAGACCCCCATATACTACAAGGGAGGCTGTGCTGAAACCTAGCATTATATAGAAAAATAATGGAAATACAGCACAGTGTGAAGCCTAAACATGGTATTATAACACCCAAAGAATTGACAGGAAATATATCCCATAACTGCACATTGACAAATAACCTGAAGAAAACACAGGAGCCTTCAGAGAGACAACGAACTCTACTTTGTCAGAAACCAGCAAGGAAAATGAACCCTGAGTTCCAATAAAATAGCTTGCGTCAGACTGATGCAACGCTCCACACATACCCCACTGCTAATCACTACTGGGAGGATGAAAACTATTTTCAGTTTTGATTTCAGCTAGTGAATTAAAACATTATGTGGATTAGACAATAACTTCCATAACTCAGTTGAGTTACCAGATTCCAGACTTTGTCGATAATGGTTAGACTGAGCGGTTTGGAGAGATGAAGGCCAAAAGAAGCTATCGAGCCAGGTTTTCTATTACTTACAGGCGACGCAAAACAAGCTGCAGGATTTAAGAATTAGTTGGAAAAATTAAGCCATGGCACCACAGTCCACCAGCAAAGAATATTGCAAGAGAAACCAGCACACAAAGTAGTCCAGCCCAGAAACTGTACTACTTTTTTCATGGCTCACACTTATTCCTCCCTCCTCTATACACACCTTGGCCCTTATCCACATAATTAGCTATATTGCGCTTTTAAGCACAATTATTTTCTGGTGCAGTTCATAGGCTTTGTTGCATGAGAGCCAAGACTACAGTTCTCATCCAAGAAAACCATACATATTGATAAGGATGAATCTGCACCAGACACATACACATCTTCTAAACGAAAAGGACAAAAATATGAGAAATATGTTCAGATCAGAGATGTTGAAAGACAGTGACCTGAGATGCTCCTATTTTCCCTGAATAAATAAAAAAAGAATTGTGAAGCCATCTGCATAACCTCAGAAGAGAAAGGACAGCAAATCAGGATGGGATTTGATACTGGCTCTTCTGTCTCAGTAATTTAATTACCAGAGCGAAAATGAAACTATGCCATGATGAGTGTGATGGCCACTGTAAGTTATTGTACCCAGGGGTGATTAACAAAGCACCTGTAAACTTCATCTCATTCTCTGTCTGGGAAATTCGTTGTCCCCGGGATTATTTTTAGGCACTGCTTCTGTTTCTAAAATTTTAACTTATCCAAAGAAAAAACACAAATGCGACTAAAAAATTTAAGCAAACCATTGCAGATGGAATAATGAATGCCAGTTAATCAGCACTCAAAGGAGCACTTGCTATGGACAGTTTGCAAAGAATCCACTGGCCTAGATATAATAAAAAATATTCACTGAAGGAATGTATAACAAATGAATTATCTGTTTGTGGGCAATTTGTGAACAGTGGAGAAGGTTAATTTTAACAAACACTCTGCTTCCAATAAATAGTTGAACTAGCTCCACTTAGACTATTGGATAGATACCCACTGCCTGTATACATTACCTACAAGTATAGATGCTTTTTACAATCATCAGTGCCACAAAGCATGACTCATTCATTTCTTGGATTATTGAACCATTTTGGATAGGTTTTTAATCTAACTAAATGATAGTACTTAATCAGGTAACCCAACTTCTTAATGACACATTGGTAGATTAAACCAATAAAGTACAATCATGTGCAATATAATGGCGGATAATTTAACATTTTTTCCAGATTTACAGAGTCATCCTTTAAACAGAGCTGAAACTTTTCCCATTCCCAGAAGCGGCTATATTCCTGGAAAGCAAGGTCCAGATTCAAGTGGCAGGCAGGATGACTTCTTTCTGAAACTACTCTCTTATGCTCCAAAATCTCAGTTCCCTTTCCTTCCTTTGCCTTGCCTTCTCTTCCCTTTTTTCCAAAAGAGAACATCAAAAATATTAACTGAAGGGATGGACATATGAATAGGTTGCCATGAGGTAAGCTGAGCTGAAGTTACAGTGTACTTACTAGGTGCTCTGCTGTTGTAATGGTCTTTATGAGCAGGCACATGGTAAATGCGAAGTAGCGAACCAGTCAAAGTGGTATAAACTACCTCTCATTAACCACGAGGCAAGAGAAAGCATGCAGGCAGTTACCTGATAGTGGCTAAGATGCTTTTAAGTTTCAAGTCGAGTTCTAATGTGCTCTTTTATACAAAAACTGAGTATAACCAATGACAAGTGGAGTTTGTAGTGGACTGGTAACAGCGGGTTGAATTGTATGTTCCTATCCCTGTGAGATATCAGGTCACATAATACTTGGAACCTTTGGCTAGACACATACATTCAAAATGCTCAAGGCAGAATCAATCCCAGTTATGTGGTTTTCTTTAAGTGGTGTAGTTCAGAGCAATAGCAACCAGAACACACATTTGCCCTTTGATGCAAGAGGACAAATTTTAAACCAGGTTCTGCCATTCTGAGCCCAATCTGTGTGCGCCAACCATTTTTTTTGTTATGGGTATAGACTGGTTTCTGATCACTTATATGAGTGAAAGTGTGGCATCTGTACCTGGCCTTTGACATGCCATATTAACTATGGCATCCCTCCTATAAGAAAGGAGAGGCACAACCATAGCTGTGCACAATTAATTGATAGTGATGGTTAATTTTGGTGCCACAAATAGGCAACGTTTTGAAGAGACTGCCACTTCCTTCCCCTCACTCTAAATTAAATGGAAGCCAACCCCAAGCCTATGGATGTAGTTGAATCTGAGTGAGGAAACCAAGCTCAAGCTCCAGTGTAATCCAGGGGGATTTGGAATATGTGGACAATCTATTGATAGGTGCATATTTTGGGCAGCTCAGATGGGTGGTAGGCCTGTGTGAGCAGGCAGCTATTCAATCCAGCTTCGGATCTGGCCACTTTGGATGCCAGGGATCCGATCCAGAGCTCTGGATCGGTTTCCCACTTCTATTCGGCCCAAGCGGCTCCAAAGCTTTGGAGCTGCCTTGAAGATTTGGCCATAGGGTATAATGGGGAATCCATTAAATATCTATAACTTTGTTGTTTGCTGTCTGATTTGGATGAAACTTGTGGGGGTGGTAGCCTCTGCTGAGAGCATGATGCCTGCCAAGTTTCAAGTAGATCAGTGCAGGGGCTCGGGGGAAACTGCACCCCAAATTCTTGAAAGCAGAACTCATGTCACGTGAATGTGTTAAGCCACAGTAGGCTGAAGACTGCTGGGGTGGCCACAAAGCCTGCCAAGTTTTAAGAAGATCAGTGCAGAGGTTTGGGGGAAAACTCGTGACATAGATGGCCCTGTGTGTGTTAAGATGCAGCAGGCTGAAAACTGCAGCGGTGGTGGCCCCTGCTCAGGCCACGAAGCCTGCCAAGTTTCAAGTAGATCGGTGCAGGGGTTTGGGGGAAACTGCACCTTAAGCTGTGGACAAACAAAACGCATGACATGGGTGACACTGTGTGTGGTAAGGTGCAGCAGGGTGAAAGCTGTAGAGATGGTAGCCACTGCTGCAGCCACGACGCCTGCCTGCTGTCGAGGAGATCGGTGCAAGGGGGTTCTGGGGTCCTGCAGCCCTAGCTGCTGACAGACAAAACTCATGACATGGATATTTCATTGATTCCTCGTTATATCCTATGGCCGGATCTCTGAAGCAGCTCCAAAGCTTTTCCAAAGCCGTTTGGAAGCTCTGAACCACTTCGAGAAGCCTAACGAAGCCAGTGCTTCAATCTGGACATGCTGCTTCAGACGCCGAAGAGTCCGAAGCTTCTCCGGATCCAAAGCACGGTCCCAAGCCTCGCACAGCCCTAGTGGGTGGTATGTATTTTGAGGGCCTTACTTGTCTGAGTATCCTTTGACTTCAGGTTTGATCCCTGCTAGAGTATCTTTATGTTCTTTCAGCTTCCTTTTTTTCATATTTCAAATGTTTTTCTCCCCTCCCCAGGTAAATTAGATTTTTTATTTTTTAAATGAACTCAGCGTGATTCATGACAGTAACAGTATTTGACACCATTTAATCTTTTGCTATTAACAAACTGTCCAAAGCTTAAAGAACATAGATATTTTTAGATGGTTATATTTATATTGCTGTTAGACTATTTATTTAAAGTCTGGGTCAACTTATTGTTAGGGTATGGAGAATAAGAAATACTTCTTCAGAGATCCAGGTTTTGCTTAAGAACCCTTATCATTCTGTAATAGAACAAAACACCCACAACACAGCAACGGTCAAATGTATTGTCTGTATCATCATAGTTTCATAGTTTCATAGATTTAGGGTCAGAAGGGACCTAGTAGATCTTCTAGCCCGACCCTTCAGATGTTGTATAAGAGAAACACATGTATACCTCATGGTATAGACTAGGCACCACCTGAATGGTAGACTCCTCTGTTTCTTTCACACAGGGTATAGTCTGACCCATAACTGTCTTATTTAAGGTAATGGAGATATCTGCCCCAACTGTCTAAGTCAGGAGTGCTGAATCCAT
>NW_017728998.1:16366664-16368553 GCF_001723915.1 Gavialis gangeticus | reverse complement strand
TTAGGGTCAGAAGGGACCTAGTAGATCTTCTAGCCCGACCCTTCAGATGTTGTATAAGAGAAACACATGTATACCTCATGGTATAGACTAGGCACCACCTGAATGGTAGACTCCTCTGTTTCTTTCACACAGGGTATAGTCTGACCCATAACTGTCTTATTTAAGGTAATGGAGATATCTGCCCCAACTGTCTAAGTCAGGAGTGCTGAATCCATTGCCCATGGGACAGATCCAGCCCATGGGGCTGTCGTCCAGCTCTCGAGGCTTTGAAAAAATGGGCAGCGAGGAAGCAATGCAATGTTAATTGCCATTCCCCTCCTGCCATATTTCCAGATGTGTGGGGAGCCCAATGGGCCAGGCAGTCTGGCCCAGCACTCTAGATCAGGTATTTGGGCCTGGGGTAGCATAGGGCCAGATCCCAGCATGTAGGGCCCAATCTGGGTGTGCGGGGTCTGGCAGGGGTAGTGCAGGACCCATCTCGGCATACAGGACTGACCCAGCTTGGTGCAGGGACTGATCTGTGTGTGCAGACACTGAACCAAAGAGGGATACAGCCTACAGTTTGGCCCCATGCCCCTCATCTGGCCCACAGGGCTGAAAGTTTGAGCATCAGTGATCTCAGTTACTAAGAGGCTCAGCTGTTTCCACTCCAACTAATCTATCTCGGGACAGAAACCATCATCCATCTCTTTCTCAGGAATACCATTGTTGGGGGGGAACAAGATACAGTACAACTCCTTCTAATCTCTTCAAAGCATAGGTTGCTTTTCCTAGGGAACTTGGGTGACCTGAGTTTGCCTTAGGTAAAAAAAAAGTGGGGCTTGTTGCAGCTAGCCCAGAAAACATCTAAAAGATCCATCACCCTGCTTTAAGTAGAAAAATAACTCATTCAGCTGAGGCTTTTCAGGCAAAAATAGCTCAGTTGGTTTCTACACTCAATTAAACATGCATATTGCCCTGGTTAAGAAGCCAATCCCAGTTCTAAAAGAGATCCATCTCTGAGTTTTCTTTTAATTACTATGAGACTGTCATTGCTTTTTTTGCTTCTCAGTAGCATAAGCTTCAGTTTATCTAGTTTCTTATAAAGTTTGAGACATTCAGTGCTCCAAAGACAGAAAAGCTATCTATATATCTCAGTACCTAGACACCATTTATCACTTCCATGACATTTAATATAGATGGCTTCAGACATATTACGAGCACTGTCCTTTGGTCTTTGGTGATCTTGGCTGGTCATTTATAAGTTTCTTTATCTTTCCTCCCCCCCTTATATCCTTTATAGCTTCTAATTAAGAAGACCGTATGTGGGAAAACAGCCAGTTCTTCAGTACATAACACAAGGAATCATAACCCTGAAAATGAAACTTATTTAAAAATTAAGTACAGGCCTGTTACAAGTACAACTTAAATTCTTGTGGGCTGTAATATCACTGTTCAAACAGACAACAAAAACATAATGTACAGTTTAAAAAATAATGAGTTAAATTATTGACACTGATACTATTTATACATAAAAGCTATGCGCATTTTCATCTTTTAACTCAACATACACTGAGAAGGAAGACCAATAAGTATCAAATAAGCATGTTCTTGATTAAATAAGACACTTACACTACTGCAGTATAAATTAATTGGTAACCAACCCAGGCTGAATTTTAGAAAGTACTCATATTAAGCATTAATCTGCTTGCCAGGTAATTCATGCAGAAATATACAAAAGACAGAAACAAAGGTATTTTATGTGATGACCCAAATTTGCAAGGCAGTTCCTACCTAAGTAGATGTATATTTTTGTAGAATTTAACTCAGTGACACAAAAAGGTTAACTTTAAAAGGTAGGTGGGTTGGGGAAGGGGTCCAGGAGCTGAAGTGGCAGTGATTAATCTGTT
>NW_017728998.1:16364932-16366653 GCF_001723915.1 Gavialis gangeticus | reverse complement strand
GAATCATGCACATACAGTATATTTCCCTTAATTTAAACTCATGAAATCACTTTAGATACAAGTGGAATAGGAAAAAAGAGGAAAATGTCAAGCTACTATATTAACATTTTCCAGCTTCAGTTCTTTATCAGCTGTTTGAGACAATGACCAAATGAATGTAATCTAGCTCTCATATTTGAACAAAGGTAGCATGGCTGTGGTACCCTGGTACTATTGTTGAACATTTGGATCATTTGTCATCAAGCACAGAGTAAAAATGTCAGCTTCTTAGCAGGGCTGTTGACACAGATCTTGACATTTGGGTAAGAAAGTATAAACTTCAGATCTGGATCTCTCTTAACACCTCACAGACACAAACGAGTAATCATGAGAGGCAAAGCAGACTTTTAATACCATTGCATTGCCTCTTCCTTTTCCTCGAAGTCCTGCCCTCAGAGCTTCTTCTAAGCAACTAGAATGGGTGTTGTATGGATGAAAGGCAGGAAGGATGAAGGATTCAAAGGGGTCATTTTTGACCACTGATCTAGTCTTAAGAATGAAGGCCTGGCATCTGTCATTAGGAAGTGATTTATGAACAAGTATATCTGTTAGTTTATAGCTCCATCCACCTGAATTCTCTGGAAAGTTAGAATCTATAGTAGTCAAGGGCCACAAACCTGCCAGACGCACTACTTTATTTAACCTTCCCACTTCACACACACACACACAAAATGCCTCTGTTCTTTTGCATTCCATCCTCTGAAAAGAGAAGACGGAGGGCACGTCTACATGACATATTTACTGTGGAGCTGCAGTAAGTAAACATTTCGGTGTTTACACACATGGCCCTATTAGGCCGCAGGAAACTACTAAACTCCACAACTGGGTTGTACTTGTAAATACAAGTACTATTCCACTGTGGAGTTTTTTTCCATGCACGGCAATGCATGTGTAGATGATAATGTGGCTGCTTGGGGAATGAATGTGCTTCAGTGTGGGGGCTGCCCACTGCCTAGCCCTACAATGAAGCACCCTCATGCCCCAGGTAGAACATCTGCAACACATTGAGCTGGGGGTGGGGGAGCAACCTTTGGCTGGCAGGATGATCCCTTGGACCCCCTGCCAGCTGCAGCTGCTCCAATCCAACTCAAGGTGCTGTGGTCCTGGGCACACATTTCAAGCAGTGCACCTGGGTGTTTATTGCTTCATATTAATTACATGTGTAGACATTCCCACAGTCTGCCAAACTGTATAGAGCAGAGGCATAACAACACAGCTACATGTCCAAGGCAGCTGTGATACATGGGGGTGGTGACAGCTTCCAGCTGCTGTATTCTGCTGCCACAGTTATATGGCTGTGACAGCACCAATCTTTTTCTGCCCACCCCCAACCCCAAGTTGCTGCACAGGGTTACTGTCCCACTCACCTGTCCTAGTTATGACACTGATGTACAGCTCTGTAACTTATGTATTATGCTATATTCCTGATGCGTTAGATGGGCGCAAGCAGCCTGAGGTGGTGAAGGGGCAAATGAGAGACTCACTTGACTGGAAGAGGGCTTGGGCTAGAGCTAAATAAGCCCAGAGCCTAAACCGGTTAGGCACTTTCTCCTGGCATCCATAAAGTGAGGAGCTCCTAAAGGGACTTGTATTTATCTAAACAACTCTACAGGCCTGGGAACAGAGGAAAATCCCCTGGGCAGAGAAAAACTAGATTTTATATGCAAGGGCCTTTGTTTTAT
>NW_017728998.1:16359468-16359932 GCF_001723915.1 Gavialis gangeticus | reverse complement strand
CGGTCAGGCACTTTCTCCTGGCATCCATAAAGTGAGGAGCTCCTAAAGGGACTTGTATTTATCTAAACAACTCTACAGGCCTGGGAACAGAGGAAAATCCCCTGGGCAGAGAAAAACTAGATTTTATATGCAAGGGCCTTTGTTTTATGTTAAATCACTAGAGGGTTTAAAGTATCTGCCAGAGGGCTGACATGTTGCTTGTTTATTTGAGTGACACTGGTAGTTTAGCCTTGAGCCCTGATGTAGAAGGCTCAAGGCCTACTTAGGGAACTGGTAACCCAGGACTCCACAGAGAGAGTGGGGCCCAGTAAGGGGTTTAGGAGCCAGACCAGATGGTCCACATGCCTAGGGAAGGGCTGAATCAGATTAGACAGCCCTCAAGACTGCGGGGGGTGGGGAGGGGGAGCTGATATCTGGACCAAGGACTCACAGGCCCAGTGAGGGACTGCATGTGGGACCAGAGG
>NW_017728998.1:16349937-16354468 GCF_001723915.1 Gavialis gangeticus | reverse complement strand
GGCTCACAGGCCCAGTGAGGAACTGCATGTGGGACCAGAGGCCTGAGAGCTCAGAGGAGGGGCTATGTGTGGGATGAGGGATTTGAGAGTTCGGGAGAAGGCTGAGCAATGAACCTAGATGTCCAAGGGCCCAAAGGGTGCCAAGAGCGTAAACAGGTAAGATCAGTGAGAGAAACACCTGTCAGGCTTGGGACAAGATGCAGGGGAGGGATGGAGCCACTCAGTCTTCCTTTAGGGCTACAGGTACCCTGCAAGAGCATAAGCAAGCTGAGAAGGGCCTAATAGACTCTCTCTAACAGCCCAGAATAGCCTCCCTTACACTCTCTCTAGTAAGATCAAGACATGGTGGGCAAGTGAACAAGGGAGGGCTGCATTACGCCCAGAGCTAGGCTGGGAGTGCAGAACCACCAGGGGGCATTATGGCCTCCCCAGTGGCTACAAAACTGCTACAGGGACAAGCAGTTAATATTAAGAGCACCATGTTTAATGGGAGTAAATTCAATCAACACTGAGATTGAAATATCATACAACTTTTTATCTGAGCAACTGAGATCCCACCCATATCTTGGCCCAACCCACTCTTCTTTGCACTTTCAGAACTTCCAGTATCATTCAGAGAATTTTTCTGGTATGCAAGGAGTAGGGACATTATCAGCATCAACACCCGCTAATAGATTATAGGAACATATACGTAAAAACTCTACTTTATAAAATTCGCAGACAGCAGAAGCTTTAAACTTGCTTTGTTTCTGTAATTTAGATAATTGCAACTCCATTTCCTTAATACACTTTAATGTTTTGTGCTATATCTTTGATGGCTTTTAGGCAGCAAAAAAGTTACAGCTATGCATAAAATCTGGTAGCTAAATGCCAGCTAATATTTGTTTTGTCAATAAAACTTTTGCTAACATTTTATATTAAGTTTTGTCACTGATACTACTATTTCATTATAGAATCTTTATTTTAATTACTGCATTTCTTCATTCCTTCATCTTATTTCCCCTGCTTCCACCCGGGCATGATTTTAGGAAATACTCTCCTGGTATTTCCTAGTAGCAAAAATAGGATTACATATAAATCCTCTTCACCCAAAGCAAGCTAAGTGAGACATTGGGAAAAAAAAAGGAGTGATATGAAAAAAAAAGTTACTGTCTTTGAGAAGTTGAGATCATGCTGCATATTAGAGGACTTCTCTGCATATTATAATATTGAACATTCTGTGTTTTTTGTAAGCTATATGTAGGACTTGTCAAAAAAAAAGGTTAGAACTAGTGATATGCAAGATGAAATGTGTATGTCTGAAATAATTTTCATTCCATATATGTGCCAAACTGGCAGATGCATTCTTTGAATATGTAGCTGATAGGGTGACTGTATTTGGATCTTGGGGAGCACTGGATTTGCAGCTGAATAAAGGCATGACTTGTGGCCTAGCAGAGCTGCTGACCACAAGGCAGAATAATGTATTAAAAGTAATATTGCAAGATACATTGGCAAGCAAATTTTGCTTATGAACTTATGCTAAGCTAGCCATTTGTTTATGCTAAGTAACTGTCTTAACTGTGTCAACCATTTTCAAGTAAGTCTGTGCGAGTCCGTGTGCTGTGAATGAGGTGAAGCCTTAGAAATGTGGAAGATGGTTCAACATGAGACTGAAAAAGCAGACTGGAATGTGAAAAACAACATGTAATTGGTAACAGAATCTGAGATGAACATATGCAAAAAGGTGAATGGTGATTGGTGAAAACACTTCCAGGTTTTGGTCAAAGTCCACCCATTGACTGAAGAAGTAAGTTCATGGCCTAGGAGGACATGCACTTGTAGCAAAACCAGTATGTAAATGAGTAAAATGAATAGGCAATTCCATGCTAATGAAGCAAACAATAAACAGAGGCAGGGCTTGAAATGGGAGGAGAAATGGGTGGAACAAAAGGAGGAATGAAGGTGCGGTAAATGTTAATAAACATGAACCAAAGTGTATAAATGTGGAAAGAACTATTGTTCGTGGCCACTCCCTGTGTTCACAGGCTGTCTGTAAGGGAGCTTGCCCAAAGTGGTCTCCATTTTGAAAAAAGCTTTTGCAAGCAATGTGTGCTGGTGTTTTCTCCCTGCTTGCTCTGGCCAATGAGTAACAGGACCCATGAGTAATTGAATCGTTGTCTCCATAGTCATTGGGTGCCACATGGAGTTGCCATAATTTGCAATAGACACAAATTATAGGTGAAAGTAATGATTTACCCAGAACTGTAAAAGAATCTCTGCAAATGTCTATAATTCTCTATAAATCACTATAATTCTCTTTAAAAAGTAAAATAATAAGCATTGCTATGATAGTAAGTTCTACTGCACAACCTCAAAGGGCATGATGTAAATCATTTTATCACATGGTCAAAAGAGAATGCATCTTTAGAATAATCCTTAACTAAAATATTAAATCAAATAACCATCTCTTCTTATGCATGACTGACCCAATATTCTGGACTAACTTCATCCATGACAAATCTACAAGATCTACTAATAAGTATACCAAAACTTCTGTCCTAAAAGACACTATCATGATCTGAATTTTGTATCCCAGGACAAAGGGTAGAAGGGGATGCAGAAGAAAAGGGTGAAGTCACGGGCCATATTGTGCATATATTATAGAATTAAAGGCCCTTCAGTGAACATCTATACAATTCAGTCCTTACGGATTCCTGCAAAACATTTTTTTTACATTGGGCAAGGAGCAATAAATTATACTCACGAAACAATTGTATGGATTAAAAGGGGAAGATTTTCTATGATTCAAATGAATCTACAGTAACAGGTTTGGCAACTTGCTCTAACCCATGGCATGAAGAAACTAAGGTCCAATAATTTACCACCTATTTCACTGAAGAGTAAATCATAGTGGTTTAGTTTATCTTACTGCAGGATAGGAAGGAAAAGATGAAATGGTTACAACAGATCAGTTGACTCCCACAACCACACAAGTAGTAAGTCTACCATCCCATTAAAGCAAGGTAACTGTCTGGCTCTCCATGCCCCAATGCTTCCCACATGCACTGGATTCCTCTTACTGGAATCACTTTTGGAAATGGTGGTTTGATTCTATTAACCAGCTGATTGCATTGAAAGGAGACCTGTTTTTTTAAGAACACAGATACTTACTCCACCCCCAAAGCCCCCTGGCCTTGCTTGTACCTCTCACTCCCCTCCCACAGACCCCCCCAGCCCTGACGGTGCCCCTGGCCCCCCACCCACATCCCCCTGACCCACCCAGCCCTGCCAGAGGGGGCCTCCAGCTGCCAGGACTATGGGGCCAGGGACCAAAGTCCACAGCTCCATTCCCCTGGCAGGAAGTGGTGGCTACTGCAATGGAGTGGAGCCCAGCTGCCCACCTGCTGCTGCTGCCTGCTGTGGAGTTGGGCATGAGGGGGTGGGGCCAGCTCCCTGGCATGGTGTGGCATGCACTCCCAGAGGGGTTGGGGGGGACCTGTGCCCCCTAAATCTGTGCACAGTGTGTGTGTGGGGGGGTGTAGGCAATGGCATGGGGGGGTGTAGGCAATGGCATGGGGTTGCGCTTCCTCAGAGCTACCGTGACTGCAGCCCCATCCCACTCCCCACTGGGGCCCCAGCCCTGCCCCCCTCCCTCCCTCCCTCCCTTTCTACGGTTTCTCAATTACCCCCCCCCCGCCCCTCACTTACCTGCAGGAGCCGCACTGCAGGCTGCCTGGGGCCATATGCATATACAGGACCACCCTCCTCCCACTGCTTCCCAGCCTCCTGCAGGCTGGAACTCTGCCAGCCTGCAGAGGGCTCCTCCCAAAACTGCAAAATCCCCGGGCTTCTTCAGTGAAATGATTCCAAAAACTGAAAATTGTGATTCTAATATGACAGCAATTTTTACATGTAATAATATACCAATGGTTTTGGTTTTCCCATATTGGTTCAAATAAGTGGCTGATTCTATTAAGCAGCAATTCTGTAAAGTGGAATCCACTGTATTAGATAACAGTGTTCTTAGCTGGTGTAACACTATTGTTTCATTGAAAGAGTGTAACTAAATCAGAACTTTTAACCAAGTTCTGGGCCACTGTCTTTCATACATTGGTTAGAGCTGGGTGGAAATATTTTTAATGAATATTTGGTTTAGCTGTGAAATATTGGTTACATTATTTATGACAATCTAACTGAAACAACCCCCCCCCCCAAAAAATGAGAAACATTTAATTTAATAATTTTCTAAACAAACCACTTCAATTTTCTGTTCTGACATTTTATGAATTTAAAAATATTTTAAAAATTGAAACAAAAAATTTCATTCTGTGTTGAATAAAATGTTTCTGTAACTGACTGACTATGTGCTTTTGGAAAAATCTTACTGAGCTCTTTTTTCATTCATCTGTAAATTCATCTTAAAAAGGTAGGCATAATACCTACCTATTTAAGAAGGTTAGATGCAGCTAAAATTGCTACATGATTGTACATGCATAGCATTAAGGCAAGTGAGTGGCCAAGGAGGAACTTAGGAGTTTTCAGCTTTTAG
>NW_017728998.1:16319472-16344937 GCF_001723915.1 Gavialis gangeticus | reverse complement strand
CTGTAACCTGACATTATTTTTTGTTTGTTTTTTCTTTCTGAAGAAAAAAAAATAAGGGGGAAAAATTGTTATTTCACCAGCTGAACAGAAAAGATCAACTATTTTCAATGTTCTAATAATAAGCAATTCTTGAAAAATGAAGGTCTATATTAGAACAAATAATTCCCAGTATATTCTTCAAATTGCAGGAAAAAACCTCAAATTGTTCTTCAGATAATGTCAGCAAGACACTATCCTCCAACTAGTTAACTTTTTAAAAAGATCTCTAAGTGAGAACAGGTTTAACAAGGATTTGAGTCTCTTTCTTTCTTTCCCCTGTCCCTTTAATTTAGCATTTTTTTCCCCTTCAGTAATGCTTATAGAGTAACACTTATAGTCATACTTCTGAATTAGCAAGATTAAGCCCTTCTGTTTCCAGTAGCCCTGTCTTTCTTTAAGGCAGATTTTTACTGCAAGTCACTGTGTCTTGTAATACTTTGTCATGTTTTGTTTTATCTTTGTTGTAGCTATCTTGTAGTTTTGCATGAATTACTCTATTGATCCTTTTAAAATAAATAAAAAATAAAACTTAAAAATGTCTCTTCTGCTGAAGCCACAAATGTTTGCTTTTCTGAACCGAGAGAGTTCATAGAGTATCTCTGGAAACCTCAAAATCTCATCAGATTTGATTATAAATTGCTCTGTGCTTAATAACTAACAGCTGACCTATAATAACCCAAAAAAGTCAATCTTTAATTTAAGAACTTTAAGGCAAACAGTTCAGACTGAAGCAAAGGGTCTAAGACCCCAAAAGCCACTAAGGCATGAAAGCCACTGAACAGACTCCTGAGGATTCAAAGCTTAAAAGATGATACACGCACAGTTTGGATAGAAGAATGTATCTTTATCACAGACAGTAGCTCCTTGCCTACAGATACTATAATTGTGCATAGAGTCAAGGAATAGTTGGCCATGTTTAATAATTGAAGAAAAAGAGTTAAACTTTTTGCTTTTACTATTTTTCTAGTACTAAGGGTTCATATCTCCTATGAAAATAGTGAAATAACTCTTCATAGAATCATAGAAAATTAGGGTTGCAAGAGACCTTAGGAGGTCATCTAGTCCAACCTTCTAGTAAAAGCAGGACCAGACCCGACTAGATCATCCCAGTCAAGACTTTCTCTAGCTGGGTCTTAAAAAACTCCAAGCATGGAGATTCCACAGCCACTCTGGGTAACCTGTTCCAGTGTTTCAACCTGTAGCCTCCTTTTGAGAGAGTTTCTTTCCTAAAATCTAACCTAAACTCTCCTTGCTACAATTTGAGACCACGGCTCCTTATTCTGGCATCTGCCACCACTGAGAACAGTCCAGCTCCATCTTCTTTGGAGGCACTCTTCAGGTAGCTGAAGGCTGCTATTAAATCCCATCTCAGTCTTCTCTTCTCCAGACTGTATAAGCCCAGTTCCTTCAGCTTCTCCTTGTAAGTCATGTGTCCCAGCCCTCAAACCATTTTTGTTGCTGTCCGCTGGACTCCCTCTAATTTGTCCGCATCCTTTCTGTAGTGGGGGGGCCCAAAACTAGACACAGTACTCCAGATGTGGCCTCACAGGTGCTAAGTAGAGGGGAGTAATAACTTTCCTAGATCTGCTGGCAACACTCCTACTAATGCAGTCCAGTATGCCATTAGCCTTCTTTGCAACAAGGGCACACTGCTGGCTCATATTCAGCTGGGAAATACTAATATATGGGTATTCAGAATGAAATATGATTAGTTTCTGGATAAAAAAATACAGCAATCAAGGATGCCAGTAAATATTATCTATAAATATACTGAAGTAAAGGGTGTCTACACTGTGCACCTGCATATATATTGAAATGTTATCCATGTAATAGATTCACCACAAACTTATGGCTGAATCTCTCCCTTCATCTGCATTAATGAGATTTATTTTAATGTGCCTGTAACAGGTCAGGGCTTTGATCCCCGTCTCTTTCTGTATTCCCCAGCCTACTCCACCTCCTGCTTCTTGCATGCCAAGACTTGATGTTAAATCAGAATGTGTTCAGAGAGAGACTGCCCTTGAGACTGGGATAGTTTTTGCCTTGGTGCCTTTGGGCTACTATCATGGCCATCTTGCTTTCCCCTATAGCCACCTACATGCCTTACTGATGTCCTCCCTTTCCCTCTCCCGCCCCACTCCCTCTTTCACCCTCCTTCTTCCCCTCTTCCCTTCCCTCTCTCCCTCCCGCTTCCCACAAAACCAGTACCAGGCCCCTCAGGCCCCAACCCTTGTTCAGGCTTCAACCTTTTTGACTCCATCCCCCTTTTGTCTAGCTGAGACACCTCAGCTCAGGTCCACTATTTTGGTTCCTAACTGTCTGAGTCTCAGCCAAGCAGTGGATGGTTCTTCTCAGGTACCTTGATTGTGGTCTTCTCCACCCCTAAGCCACGCCCCCCCATCCTCCAGTCTTTTGACTTAATTACAAATCAAAGAATCAGGGGAAAGGGTTAATCACCTTATTGCAAGCTACTTTCAACCCCCCACCCTTCCTCAACCCCAGAGTTACAGTAGGGGTTACCAGTGTTTGGATCTACTGAGGATCCCTTCCCCAGCTCCTGGGGTTTCCTCTTATTCCCATGCTCATCATATGCAGGCTAAAATCTTTCTCTCTTCCCAGTCCATGGTCTGGACTTATATTCCTAAACCCTGCCTTTGTTTGGCATATGGCCACTGCCTTGAGTGAAAGGGAGCTGTCCAGGTATCCCTACTTTGCTTAATGGACTACCTGCCTTCCCCTGCTTTGCAGCCTTTCCTGGCTCCTTCATCACTCCTGGCCTTCAGTCTTAAGTGTTTTTGAGCTGTCTGTTGCATCTTCTTTCTCTTGCAAGTCCCAAAAGTTTGGCTTCAGGAAGGGGTTTGCTCCACTCTCTTCTCCCTCTGCATGGGTTTTGGTTCCCTGTTACAGTGCTATACTGTTGGATTGCTACAAACAGCTAAAAGATTTAAATAAAAAGACATTTAAAAAAAAAGTCATTCTGCCATAGAACTTCATTTGTTCTTTTGCCTCTTACATATGGAATTAGCCTCCAATTCCAATATTTGTGTCCACCTCAAATCCAAATACCCCGGGGATGACAGATTCAGTCCAGCAGAAATGACATACTTTCTGGAAATGCCATGTGTTCAAAATCTGGAATCTAAAGCTGCGTCTACATTGGTAGCTGGTTCAAACTTAAGTTCTCCTGAAATACAAATGACAACCATCTGCACTGACAACCCTGAGGCTCGACCCCAATGTGCTTTTGGGGTTGGCAATGTTACTATGCCACCTCCTGTCACAGGAATGTTGCAAAGATACCATGCTGGCAACACTACAGGAATGTTCAGGAGGAAATTAATAAGTTTGTATATGGTGCATGGTTTGAATGATGTGGTAAATAACGCCAGTAGTTTCATATTTAATGATGAGGCTAAAAAGAAATATTGAGTAACTACCCATTTGATGACTGCCCTTTACTCTGAGCATTGAATGAGACAAAAGGATCATGGAAAAATATCTGATCATGTAATTAAAGACTGTTCATAATGCATATCTGTAATGGGAGTAAACTGAGACTGCATCTAACTTTTGAGTGTGAAATACAAGGTGGGCACTTTTACATGCGTTCTGAGGGTGGGGGGTGGTGCTTTAATTAGAGTGGCTCTGACAGCCACTCTAATTAAAGCATGACAGCATCCTGTGCATCTGTCCCTGCACTTCAAAGTGGCAGCGTGGGCACTTGGACTAAAGCTTCTTCGATAAGCTTTAGTTCAAGCATCTCCCCCCCACCACCATTTTGAAGCATGAGGATGTTGATATACAAGATACAGAGGCTGGCTGGAGCGCGGTAATTACCATGCTCCAGCAGACTTGATTAATCAATTTCTGCTTCGACGCTCTGTAATTACAGCACATTGGAGTAGCCTCTGCACTTGTGTACAGGCACCCAATGTGTCCATTATGCCCATGACAGTATATATTCCAATCCGTAGGTCTGTATATTTCAGAGCAGAATTTGGCTCTAACATAGTTATGAAAATATCTTACAATAAGACCATACCGAAGGTCAGCATGTTGTGCTTTTCAGTACATTCTGCAACATTAACTAAAGTTTCATGAGGTGATCAAATATTACAACTGAATGAAAATTCTCCAAGAAAAGGATACTTGAAGAATAAGGTTTGTAGGGGAACACAGGGTATATAGCTAAAACCATTAGTTTGATATTTTCTAGGCAATAAAGACAAGAAGGCAGGACATTTTAGGTTTTGAATCCAAATATACTAGATAACCTCATCTTATATTATAAACATAACTGTCGGGAAGGAAACAAAAGTTCAGATGAACATAAGGTTTAATTTATTTTCTAGGCTAGAACACAGGTATTCAAATAGGCTCAAGTTTTATTAAGAAGTAGTAAATATTCAACTAGATATAAGTGATCACCATGAATTCCACTGCAAGGCTAGAAATGTTCACGTGTGTGTGTGTGTATGTGTGTGTGTACATGCCCATGGAATAATATATTTAAAAAATGATAAAGAATAAGTTTTATAGGAAAATTAAGTTTTTATTGAAAAGACTTAATTAGTTTTGTAGTCACTAGAGGTCACTATTACAATTTTAAATCTTTCAGGTCTGCTGCATACTATTTTTTTTCTAAGTATGATTTAATTTCAAAATCTCCCATCTACGAAATATATTCATGTTTAAATGGTGATACTTAAAGTGTATCTATATGTCGATTCTCAGAAAGGAGTCCGAGGGCTGTTAGTTACAAATTGCATTTAGGAGAGCATTTTAAAATATTTAATTTATTGCTGCTCCACCAGAAAATTTCACTTGGACAGGTTTTTTTCTAATAGCCCTATAACTAAATAGAATATTGAGATGAGCTGCCTTCATAAGTAGCAAAGATTACTTGATATTTCAGTTTATTCAAACTATAAATTACCTGTAGGGAAAAAAAAATCAGATAGAGTGTTTGGTTGTTGAAATAGTCAAGTATTAGCTCATCAGAATTCCTGACCACAAATGCAATGAAGGAAAAACTACAGATACTTGAAAAGGGGAGAAAATGAAACAGGAACAGTGAAAAGGAAAGGCTTCTTAGCTGTTGTCTGGACCATCTCTGTTTTTGTCTAACATCTATTCGCCTTCCAACCTATATTAAATAAAGTAATTAGTGTGTGACATTTACAGCAGATTGATCACGAATGCTGCAAACAGAATAGCATATATCTCATGTAGAGAGGCTTGATGCTCTGCTGTATTTTCCCTCAGCAGATTGTCAGTATAAGATGGAAGTGAATGTGTGATAATAGAAATCTGTTTTAATAAGTTTATTTTATTGAATGTAAAGACTGGGATACACAAAGGTTAGAGTCCTGATTGAAACCACACTGAAGACAGTGAAGAAAAGAAGTCACTGACCTCCAGTAGCATAACTAAAGGCGGGCAGGGGCGGTGGGGGTGAGTAGGGCACCCACCCCAAGTGCCAACCTAGAACAGTGCCAGAATGCAGCCCCCCCCTCCCCCCGAGTCTGCACTATGGCAGGCCATAGTAGTCGGGTTGGGGGTAGCATTCTGCTTGACCTGATTAGGAGGAATGCTAACTTACCTGGAAGCACTATGATTCTATTGACAAGCCGGTTCATTATCCAGCCAGAGAGGTCACTAAGATGTGGCTACATCATTTCTAGTTTAGGCTCCTTCCCTCCTATTGCAGCAGTAAGGCATGGTAAATCTTGCCATAGCCTGTTGTACCTTTCATCAGAGTATATTAGAGAACCATACCCTTATTTATACAAATATCAAACAATGTCAACTGATGTATTGATGGATTAAGGCCAACCAGCATGATAGTGGCAAGTCCTGGTAAAGAATTCAGCTATCCAATTCTCATTTCCTTACCCTATCGGACCTTCCCACTGATTCCCAGAGTACATAAATTGTTTTTATTTAAGCTTAAGATAAGGATATAAGACTATTAAAAAGCACAATAGTTTTTTATGCTGAAAGATGAAATCCTGCCTAGTCCTTTGTTGTCTCTCTAAACAAGACAGGAAGAGCTTTATAAACAAGAAGCTCTTTTCTGAAGAAAAGAAAGAGATGCAGCCAGATGTGCTCAGCTTGCACAACAACTGTTTTATGTGCTTAAGCTCTCAAACAACAAATGCTTAAAAATCATAAATTTAGGAATTAATTCCTCTTTCACAAGAGAAAAAAATGAATCTCTCCTTACAAAGGACGAGAGGAGCTGCAAAGCCTGAATGCATGCTGCTAAATGAAATGAATGAATGTCTCTCCCATTCATAAGTTCTTTGTGCAGTAAACCCAATATGAGAAATTCAAAAGGGGGAAATATTAACATAGGAAGAGAATAGAAACAAAGCAACAAGAGAAACCAAAAATATTCTGACACAAGAAACTCCCAATTGCAGAGGAAGTAATCCAATAATCAGAGATTTGCAATTCTCAGGGCTGGCATAAAAAATGTAAGATTCCTATTGAAGACTGGAATCCATGGCAAAGCATTCTTTGTGGGTTGAATTTTCAGCAAACAGAACATAATTGTACATGCGTTCAGTGAATGATAATACAACTCACAAAGGAATTGAATCCAGGCACTGAGGTGGATAATAAAGGTCAATCAAACTTACATTAACAGTACAAATCCAGTACCTCTCCCCTCAATATCCAAGTAAGACCATTAAGTTTTAGAAAGGAAAAATAAGTAAGAAAGGAAAAGTTCATTTTAGGCAACCATTTGCTCTCAGTAGAGATATGACCAATAGCAACAAAGTGTCTATTAAGCAGCTTTAAAACAGAGAAATGAAATTAAGAGGTCAGCTTCTAGTATACTAATTAACTAATAGTATACTAATTAACAAACAGAACACAGTAAACAGCAATAAACATGCTGCTTTGTGACATAAATTAGCTCAGGACTTACTCAATCTGCCCCCATGCCAAAACAATGTTTCTTAATTCAGCTCAATTAATTGAGACTCCTGCTGCCACAATTTCACTTGCAATACCTACAGCAGTAATTCTCAATCAAGGTGCTGTGGCACCTGTGGGTGGCAACACCATGCTACCACTATTAGGTGTGCAAACATGAGTCACAGGAGAAACCGAACTATTTCAAATAGGAATCCAGTGTCAAAACCCTCTGCCCTGTTGGTGGGCTTTCTGAGTTTTAAAAAAAATAAGAATGGCTCTATTATTTTTGTGTAGTCAAGAAACAGAACCCCTAGTGATAACTAAGATGGCATTTTTTGAGGGCTGGCTTGAGTCCAACAAGGGGTGTCTCAGGTCTAAAAAAGTTTGGCACCATTAGCTATCATTTGACGGCCTGGTTACACGGTAAGTTTAGGCAGCTTCTGGAGCTCTTAACCCCATGACTGGCTGCACATTAACGCCTAATTTTTATAACTGCCTAATTTTGTTCCTTTTTCATTACCATGTGGTTACTTCCCAAAGCTATTCTGCCCAAGTTGAAGTCCTCCAGTACCCCAGAATACTGTAAGCTACAAAGGGATAAATCCTTTTTTCTCTGGAACTCAAGCACTGCCTGCTGCCCCATACCCTCCTGGCGGCGCTGCTGGCTGGCTGGACTCTCCTTCAGCTCTGAGGGGCCTGATCCTTTTCTCTCTGGAGCACCTAGCAGCCATGGTGCCTTGTGCCACTGCCCAGACTGGCTCTGCTCCTGCTGAAACTGGTGCAGGGGGTAAGCACCACCTGAGTTCTGGAGAAACAAGGATCGGGCCCCTCAGAACTAGAGAGTTGTAGGAATGAAGCCTTAGAGGTTTCTGGTTTCGCTAAAACTGACACAGTGGGTCTGCACCAACAGCAGGGCTGTCAGGGCTTAATCCTGGCTGCCCCACATTCATTGCAGAGCTGCTGTGTCACTTTCAGCAAGACCAGAGAACTCTGGGAAAACTGCTTCCTAGGGTCTTTCTGGTCTCACTGAAACTGGCATGGTCGTGGGCCTGCTTTCCGCCTGGCAGAAGCAATGAGCAGTACGGGTGTGCAAAATGGGCCGTATCTGTTTTGGATTTGGATTTGGACTGAATTCGATTCATTGACTCGAATCACTGTCCCAATTTGATTCGGCTTAATCCGAATCTGAAAATTGGATGCCGATTTGGAGAATCAGCAATTCGGCCATGAACACAGCTTTAAATGTTTTTTCTACATATCTCAAGGTACCAGGCACAACTTATGAATGCTGCAATGCTGGGGCAGGTGGAGCATCCCACAGGAGCATGGGGTGGGGGACACCCATGTGCTTGGTAGCAAACCCAGAAGTAGACCAGAAGTACTTACTTCAGGTCCACTTCTGGGTCCATCAGCAAGCATGCAGGGAGCCCCCTTTGTGCCCCTCCCAGTTCAGTGATTGGCCATGGGGGGACCCCAGGTGCCCCTCCAGACCCAGGAGGCACCAGTCACTGAGCCAAGGGGAGTGGGGAAGCCCCAGCATGCTCCCCAGAGGACCTGGAAGTGGACTGGAAGTGCTTCTGGTCCACTTCTGGGTCTGCTGCCGAGAGTACTGGGGACCCCCCCACACTCCTGTGGGATGCTGCATCTACTCCACCATCTCAACATTCATGAGCCACCTGGTATCTTGAGGTATGTAGAAAAAACTTTTAGAGCTGTGTCTATGTCCAAATCATTGAACATTTTCTAATCTTTCCGAATCGATTCAGGGGTTTTCAATCTAATTTGGAGAGATTAAAGCATCTCCTGATTTGATTCAGATTTGGAGATTCGTCCACTGAATTGGGCTGAATCACTGCTGAATTGAATCAGTGCCCAATGCTTCACACAGCCCTAGCAAGCCACTCCTGCTTCTAGCCCTGCCTCTGCTCACCATGCCTCTAGTGGCAAGTCACAGCTGTGCAGGTGAAGGAGTCAGAGAAGATTTATTGCCTCACCATGTGACGGTCCCACTAAGCTGAACAACACTAAACCTATTAACATTTGTTCATCTTTACAGTGTAAGGTCTAACAAGGCCCTGAGAAAATCCCAAGAACGATTCTTCTCCAGCAATTCATTATACTGATATAAAGCACATGACCACTAGTATAAAGCTACTGTGAGAGAAAGACAGTTTAGGTCCATATTCCTATCTCAGCTCCAGTTGTTACTATTTTCATTTAGAAAGTAGTAAATTTGTGTTACTTCTTTTCATTTATTTTGTGATTGAGACTGTGGGACAAACAGCCTTTGCATAAACATGTATATCACAGTCAGTCATTAAACAGAAGATTTATGTCATGGTTCTTAGTCCCTTCTGCTGTGTAAACCCAGGCCTTTACTTTTTTAGGTGAGAGAATATTCAGTATAGTCTCTGGTATCAACCGTAGAACTTTTTCCAAAACCAGTCACTAGGCAGTAGATTAGGAGTAATAATCCAGTCAATACAGGCTGAAGTGAGCAGTCGATGAGGTAGTCCCTTTGAATTAAGTGAGCAGTAGATGAGATGAAGTCCCTTTGAATGAGACTCATGGACCACATGTATGAAAAGAAAGCAAATGAGCCTGGAGGAATAAGAAGATTATTTGGCTGGACATCAACAGGACCTGGGGAATGCAGACCAGATACCCGTGATGTCCTAGGTAGTGTGGGGAATGGCACCATTCTTCTGCATTCAGACTCATAAAGAAGAAAAGTTAGTAGCCCACTCGTATCTGTGTAGTACCTCCATAGTCTGCAGTGTGATCCATTAGTTTGAGGAACTCCCTTCCAAGGAAAGGCTGTGTACGCTGCTTTTTCCTGAATGACGAATACCTTTTGCACCCAGGTTTGTGTCTATTTGTTTTTGTGGAAAATACCTGTCTGGTTATTCCTGAACTGTATAGTTAATAAAAACTGAACCCTCATTTTTATTATATTTCCCTGTATTCACTCTCATTCACTGCAATCTCAGTCCAAGACTGATTTCCTTACTGGATACAGACCACTTGAACAAGTATCCTTATAAGGAGTAGCAATGAAAAGGTGGGGGTAAATACAGTATATTTACTGGGCAACAAATGCAACGTGACCCTCACCACCTAATCCAATGTGACATCCTGTGATTGCAACAGTAATCTCACTGTTAATTCACATCATCATCGGCAGTACTACTTCTTTTCCTGACAGGACTGTAGAAAATGCAGATCTGGTTCAAGCAGCACACACATCACCCGTTAAGATCATTATATTGAGTAGCTTCTGCTTAGTGTAGGGGATGCATCATCAGTCAGATCCTGCACAACTGAGTCAGCTATGTCTGGCCAGTGAACAGGCTTGTATTCTTACAGTAGCTGCAAACATCCACAGGCACAAGCTAGAAAGACAGGCAATCAAACCAAAAGGGGCTATTTCTATTTACAAATATACACTTACTAAGCTGAGGAGAAACAAAAGAAGAAAAAAGAATGAGAGGTGACAGAGCAGATAGGAACAGAAGAAGAATCATAAATGTCAAGGATCAAACCAGAAGACCAGATGACTGAGAGGAGATTTCTCTCTTGCTGTAGATAAGAATGCTAGGGTGGTGAAAGTAGGAGCAGAGATACATATAATGCAAGAATGCATAATGTTGTTAACATTAATAGACTTTCAGGAATGTAGCCACTGGAAATACTGCCAATATCCATAACAGAAGTATTTTACAAGCTAAGAAAATTAAGCCTTAAGAGACACTGATAAAGAACAAAAAGTAACTGGCTTCATAGAACTTAATAAAATGTGATACTATAGCAGTGAAAGGTCCAAATTGTGAAAAGATGAGTATTTCCTTCTAAAGGTATTATTTTTGATAGCATGGGCCAGATGTTAAAGAGATCGGGGACTAAAACACATCCCTATTTCACCCTACTGCTGATGTCAAAGGTATTTGATTCTTTGTTTCTATACACTGCAATTACTTTCATACTTTGATGTAATGGTATTTCTTATAGGGGTGTGCAAAATGGGCCATATTCAATTTGGATTCGGCCTGAATCGGGGACAGTGGTTTGATTCACTGATTCAGATCACTGTCCTGATTTGATTCAGCTGAATCCGAATCTGAAGATACGATGCTGGTTTGGAGAATCAGCAATTTGGCCATAGGCACAGTTTTAAATGTTTTTTCTACCTACCTTGAGGTACCAGGGATGGCTTGTGAATGCTGTGATGGTGGGGTGGACAGAGTGTCCCACAGGAGCGTGGGGGACCCCGCCGCATGCTTGGCGGCGGACCTGGCAGTGGACTGGAAGTACTTCTGGTCCACTGCTGAGTGTACAGGGGACCGACCCCCCGCTCCCCATGCCCACCGCAGGACCCCGGGTGCTCCGTCAGATCCAGGAGGCACCAGTCCAGTCACTGTGTCTTAGCCCTTATACTCTTTAACATTACATTTCATTCCTGCTCTTTCATGCAGTCAAGGCCAGTAATGATGCCATTTATCTATGAACCAGACTAGGTGGAGGCTTGTTCAGCATCACAAGAAGAAATTAAGGTGAAAGAGCTGGTACTGAGAGATCTCCTGTTTCCAGAGGATGTGGCCTTGTTTGCCCACAGTGACTCTTCCTTGCAAAATTTGGGCAGATTTTCAGTCGTGAAAATCTTTGGGCTAACACTTTGGGAAGACTATGATCATGTACTGAAGTGTGGAAGAACCAATACCTGATATCACTTTGGAGGGCAGAACTCTTGGTGTCATCAGCAGATTTTGCTATTTTGGTCCTATGATCAGTAGGAATCTTGACCTTTAGAAGGAACTAATAGAATTGGAAAAGCAGATAAGAATTTTGGACCGTTACAGAAACATGCATGGGATAACAGTCAACTATCAACTAAGGTAAAGCTGAGAATCTATGAGACTTGCGTGCTGTCACCCCTCCTTTATGGTTCAGAGACATGGACTACATATGCTGGGCACATCACGAAGCTGAACAGCTTTCACATAAGACGTCTGTGTAAAAGCCTGAAAATAAAGTGGGAAGACAAAATACCACACACAGAGGTGCTGGAGCGATATTTGAGATGGCTATGGAAAGTGAGGTCACCCTCTATGGTGGTACAATGACATATGCAAAAATGATATGAAGTCATTCAACATCAATGTAGACAGCTGGGAGGAGCACAGAAAATCCCGTTCATTTTGGAAGGAACATCTGGTGCTGGGAGTGGCTCAGCATGAAGTGGCCTTGATCCAAAGGATGTAAAGTGAGAAAGAAAAAAGCAATGTCCTGTAAACTTGATCTTCATCTCAGACAACACATGGATCTGTGAAATTTATAACAAGATGTGTTGCTCTCAAATTGGCCTTGTTAGCCACAGACAGATTCATCAGGCCCTCACTAGAACTCTTACATGTATACCATGATCCAGAGAATTGATGGTTGCCCATATACATAGGGACAAGATACTTCTCTGGTTTAAGTCAATGAGAAAAACAAAACAAAACTTTCCTTTTACTTCATAGCTGGCTTCTTTAATTTTTAGTGGTCCATTTATTAGTTATTTACATACACTTAACTGTCAGTTGGATTTGATTAAGCTACTCATTCAAAGCTCCTCTTCAGGGACTGCACAACACCCACCACCTGTGGTATCTGCTAGAGAGTCTGTGGCTCTAAGATAAGCCTTCTTAGCTATCATTGGACTCATCTACAACTCTACTTGACCCATGAGAGTGATCATACTCGACCGTGAGGGATTGCTGCCACCAACTCATACAAGTGGAGTTCCACATGTGAAATTAAGGCAGAATCTATGTCTCTCAGTGGCGTTACTTGTTCCTTTAAAGCTACATTTTAACATTGCCCAAATCTTATCATCAAGATTATAAGAACAGAAAGCCTTTTTTCCTATGCTTCAGTGAAGATTATGTTTTTGTTTGTTACTGCCTGTGAGTAGCCACATCAAATGGAAAGTTAACCAACTCCTCTATCCGCTGAATACTATTGTTTAGTCTTTAAGAAGTTGCTGTTTCCACTTTAGGGACTGCTATTCACTTGCCTTTCTGTGCTGTACTTTTAAACTCAAGAGCATGCATCCCACTCCTTAACTAGAGATCCAGAGGTCAGAATTAAAAAAAACAAAAAAAACCTGAAACCCCCCCCCCAAAACTTCCTCTTTCTTACACCTAGAATGAATATTTTAAATCTCCTAAGGACCAAAAAGATAACAAAACAGTTTTATCACCAAAAAAAGAAAGAAATCAAAATCTCACCCGGAAAAGGGTGATATAATATTCATCCAGGACCAAAAGGATCATATCTGCTTTTCATTTCTTTATTTCAGTTGAGTTCTGGTGAATTTATAAGCTTAGCAATTCATTTACTTCCACTGAGGTTTCCAAATGTGTCTAGTGGATACTCAGTTCCAATTAGCTATAAATTCTTTAGGCAGATTTGAAAAATATCAGCTTTTGTAACTGAACACGTTATATTGCCTTGTGGTAAAATACATTTTATTGCCTTGTGGAAACCTCAAAAGCTACCTTTAAAACAAATTCTTTCAGAATGACTAAAGAAAAGTCTGATTTTCATAGGGACGCTGGTCAGTTATTAAAAATCAATGTCCTTCCTTCCTATGTGTCTGAAGGCAAGCATCTAAAAACGAAGACCACTCTAAGTCATAAGTGACTTTGCAAAACTTTAACTCACGTTTGTTTCAATTAAATTAACAACTTGTATGTCATGCCTAAGCCAGCATTGTACAGGTAACTGCAAATAATTCTCACTCTGTTTCCATGAGAGCTGAAGAAAATTAATCCTAATTATTTAAAATGGCACTGTAGCTGTACTGATTGTTTAATGTGCTGATACTTCAGGAAAACACGCCTACTCAACATATTGCACATTAAAAAAGTCACTGCTCTTTTATGGGATTAGTGGCATTTTGAGAAGAAGGCAGATGACTATGCAGGTGTATGCACACTCAAACTTTTTAACGAAGTCAGTGATAATTTCTATGGACTAGATAGGGAGTATAAGTAGGATGACACAAATAGATATGCAGGAGCAGCATTCAGGCTGTCTATGCTGAGGATTTCAACATCATACCAGATGCACAGTGAAAATTTAATGGAAATACTTGAAAAATATATGTTTGAGCCACACCCAATCCTAATAAAATACAGTGATGATAACCCGATTCATTAATTGCTTTAGAAAACTTTCTTTTCATATTATCCCATGATATTGGACCCTTTCGTATTATATTTTCATCCCTCCAAAACATAATATAAAGGCTTTTTATATACCTTCCTACTTGAAAATAAATACATAAATCAGGCTTCTTTGCACTTATAGGATTTCCAAGTGGAATCATTGTCTTGACACACCTGAGAAAGGAGTGACGTATTTGATTACAAAATATTGTCTGTTCTGAGCTTCCACATTCTGCATTTGGATATTTATGAATTCAAAAGGAAAAACTTGCTATGGTAGCAAAATGGTGGCACATTTTCCTACATTAAAAATGAACCAGAGAGTATCATCATGACCCTTTCTATAATCTTTCCTGCCTGAATAGGAAATAGTAACTAAAAATGAATACAACATATGTATTGTGAAAGGAAAATTACACATTATTCATATATTACATATTATTCTTGTACATGTCTAATTCATGTTATTGATGGTACATACTGAATAACGATCACTCATAAATTTGTCCTACTACTGACTGATGCTACTATTCAGAGATGTCTTGAGAATTACATTTCCCCTGCCCATAATCTGCTTTTATCATTTAAAAAAAAGCTGATCTGCTTTACTTTTCTAAGTGGTGCTGATAAGGCAGTTTGATTAGCTCTTAATCTACTATGCTCCTGTTTCCTCTCATTAAGGTGTACAACAGTCTAATCATTTTTTCTCTTCTGTTTAAAACAGATGATGCAAATAAAAGAAATCCATGAGTTGATGCTTATGAAGATCTTATATTTTATGCCTTGCCTTATAGACATTCTTATTAACATCATTACGTGTACTTTGACATTCACATTACTTCCCTGCAACTCGAACATACAGTTGTCTTTATTATGAAGTTATAATTTGCTCTCATTAAAATCAGCAAGCACTGTATCTCGCTGGTAACATTTTTATATACTTTACAGAGTGACAGGGATGGAAATCATGTGCAAAGTAATAATCCCATATGGAAAGTTTAACATAGCCAGGCAGATTGCTTTCGGCTCAACTGTTTTCCTGCTTTATAGAATCTGTTCTGTCTGACAACGCTCAGTCAAAATCCATCCTTGCTTCAAATATATAAATACAACTGAACTGTTCCGAAATACAGGAGGTAAGTGCAGAAAACAATTTATAAAATGTTGCATAAATAATGATGGTAAGGATAGATCCTCTGCTGATATAGCCTCAAAGCTCCACTGATTTTAACAAAGCTGTGCAAGTTTGCAGCAAGTATGAAGTTGGCCTAACATCTTAATAATGCAAGGGCTTAAAGCTCTGTTAACCTAGCTGGTGTGCTGAATTAAGAGTCATACTCATCAGTCAGCAGAGTGAACCGGTGCACTGCCGTAAGTAGAGAACTGGGTGGCTTTCTGCCTAAGGGGGTGCAGAATGCCTGTGCACCTCTTGGTGCCCAGTTACGGGGGAAGTTTCCCTTTCTCCTGCAGGCTCCAGTCTGCCTCTCTGGCCTGCAGAAGGAGTTGTTGAAGGACATAGTGGAACTCTGGGATTGATTGCTTCCTACCTTCCTGGCACAATTGCCAATCCTCTTTCTTCTGATCACAAAGGCTACATTTGCCTCCTTCTATGTAGTATCACATACAAGCCAGAATAACTGATTCCTTTGTCACTATCCATGATGTAAGTGCTTTCTTGGCCTTGACACAGTTAATGATTCAGCAAGAGCAATGGCTTTAAACAAAATGGTAACGTATATATTTCCAGAGAGACTGTAATTATACAAATGAAGATTACAGTTGGTACCAGACATGAAGTTGGACTGTGGTAGGTGTCTTAATTTCTCAGGTGGAATGAGGGCTTAATATTGAATCCACTGAGGTCGATGGACATCCCTTCCCTGACTTGGATAGATAGAGCACTAAAGAAGAATTATTAAACTTTATTATTATTAAACTTACGGTTCCTAAGTGGGTGTGTCTACACAAGATGCTATGTCATTGTAGTGATGAGGTACAACAGCATAATTTATTGCTATGGTAACGTAATGTCGGTAGGCACGAACTGTGATGCTGACACTTCTGCGCAGTAGCAACAAGCTACTATGTTGTAGCTCATTGCTACTGTGAAGTAGTGTCGGAAGTGACCCATGCAGTCCTGGGACTGTGCAGTAATGGCAGTTACTGTGTAGTCATTAAGTATTCTCAAGTACTTAAGCAAGTACATAAGCAAATACTTAAGCATGTACTAAATGTCAGTGCAATAACAACTGTGCAGTCTGGTGCATGCGTAGATGCACCCAGTAAGAATCTGATAGAAAGAGTGTTCATTTGATTGCCTTCTGGATTGAGAAACATTATCCATGTGTTCCTCTCTCATAGCTCTTCCCAAAAGTATAGAATTATTTTTATTTATTCTGTCTTTTTAGCCATGGGAGACAACCTTGGGTTAGAATAAAAAATATATATTTTGAAATTTCCATACTACATATATTTTTGGAGCTTTGCTATATAGTTCATCAACCATGAAATGCTGAGTGACATGTAAGAGGTTGTATCCCAAATTTCTCACTTATATTTTTTTGCCCTCAGGTTTTACTCACTGAAAAATGCAATAACTTTGGATTCACACATGAGATTACAAAGTGTCCACTAAGTATTTTTCATGGCTAATGATAAATAATGGACTTCAGGATTTGGGTCTTGTTTTTGAAAACAACTTAGATCTAAGGAGTGAATACAGAGTATGAAAGAATATATAAGGAACAATGTTTAGTTTTCAATGATGGTGGTACAACTTGCCTAAAGAATCCTACTAATCTTTGCTAAATACTCAAAATGCTAGTATGCTATCAACAAGTATAACTGGAGCTATGTAAAATTATATCTGTAGACGAAATCTAGGGAAAAAATCACCAAACCAATTTTTAAAGAATTTTCTGTTAGATAAAGTTTTCTTTGTAAGAGTTTTAATAGGATGCAACCAATTATTTTTTTTAAATACTGTTCATATTTAAATCTACTTAATGCGTAACACATTGATAAAGAGACAGTTAACTATACATGGAAAAAATGTAGATTATGTAATGAAATGAAAATGGTGCAAGTGAAGTAATGAACAAGGATTAAGGAAACCTCTGGGTAGAATATTGATAGTACTAATAAAAAATCGAGGCACAGTTCTTATGTATCAGTTTGCAGATAAAACGATGTTGAATTAATTTCTGAGAGTTGCAGTGTATTGCATCTATCATGAACATAGTGACCTCTGTAAGTAGCTGCAATAAATCCAATGCCATTGTTGCATGTGGGAACGGGTAGCCACAAAAATCACAGCTATCTACCACCAAAAACAAAGACCTGTCTTGCACATGGGAGAGTGGTCCACCTCAACTCTGGTTCACCCAGCCCTACGACATTGGTTTGAGTGAATAAAATAATAATAATTAATAACACACACAGACACATGGGTAAAGGGGTGTTAACAACAACAGTGCATTGAATAATAGCAACAAGCAATAACTAAAAGCAACAACAAAACCATTCATGATTCAATGTTTGGATGCCTGCTTTTGTATGATGTAATGCAGCCACCTGTGTTCTTTTCTGATACAGCTTCCTAAGGCAAGGGCATCTCAACTGACAGTGGAAAAACTTGTTAAAATATAAAAGTCAAGCTCAAAGTTTACTATTTTCATAGCATTTTGCTGTCCTGCAATAATAGCTCACTATTAAAACACCAAAAACATGGCAACCAAAACAACCTGCCAAACCTGGAAAAGGTTAAAAGATAAACCCACCAGGATAAGTCAAGAAACATAAATAACTGTACCTGAGGCTCAAGTATTAGGGTTATAAGCCCAATAGAAGCAATATAGAAAGATTAGTAGATCGATTCCTGTAAGAATAGCAGTTATTAATACTTTCAGGAGTCTCTATAAATAATCACCCAGGCAGTAAAACCTTTGGTCCTATTATTAACATTTTCAAACTTTGATCATACTTGGTTTGTCTACATGAGATGCTAACTGTGCAGTAGCCTAATAACATTGTTCAGTAGCAAAACCCATGCTAATACGCTACTGCACAGTTGTGTTATGCTACTGAACAGTAAGTGTTATTAAATAGCCATGTGCTAGTGCTACTGTGCAGTACTGTGAGTTACTGTACATTGATTTAATATTTGGTTGACCAAGTACTAAATTTAATGTGCAGTAATGATGGCACATTAATGAACATATAGACACGCCCACTGTTAACATTCAGTGAAACTAGTTAGTATTGAAAGAAGACAGGTTTAGTGGTGTGGTTCTGACCATAAATTTGTATTAATAAAATACAAGGCATTCTGCCTAAAAAAACAAGAAATTATATATAAGTCCCACTTGTATATAATTAATATATGGGCAAACTATTGATAGATAGATAGATAGATAGATAGATAGATAGATAGATAGAGAAAACTGCTCTTTCCTTTTCTGTACCTTTTTTGTACCTAAAGGAAAATACAGATCATTGTCCTTCCTCACACTAGCTAACCTTCCTCACACTGATTGTTACCAGTGCATGATGGTGTTGGGCTAGAAGCCATAGTGCCCCCTAGTCTGTTAAGTAGTTACCTTAAGTTACACTGTTTAAGTGAGTCTGAGCATGCTCAATAAAGAGCAGGGATGGAACATTCTGGGCCTTGTAAACTTGTCACCTATAATGACATCATGACATACTTAAAGCAGTTGAGCATAGCCAATGAGTACCCCACACTTGGCTGGAAAGTGCGAGGGGAAAAGTGAGTGTGTTGTTTGAGTGGCAGTTGAGTGTCATGTGCATGAGAAAGTGATATGTGGAAAAGGACTAGAAGCATGTGCATGGATACTTGATTGACTGACTAAATGATTGGCAGGTGGTCTGTATACAGGTTTCCCCCAATTTATGCTGTACATGTATTCTTGGAACATGGTGAACTACTCGAATTAGCATAAAGAGAACCTACTTTACAATGTAACAAATAGGGATACGTTCCAGGACCTCGACTGTACTGACCCCCAGACCCATTTCTACCACACTTACAAGACAATTTTGGTACTCATCAACAGCAGACAGTACACACAAGCACAGGGAGATGATGAATGTTACCATTATAGGGATGGCAACTACAGAAACACATGTTGCAGACAATAAGCACAGATCCACACAGGAGACTATATTTTGGTGCATGTCACTCCCACAATGCACCACACAAAGCAGCTGACTATGGGTTTCCACCACACTGATTGCATGAGTGAATTTATCTTGAATATAATGAATTTTTGGTATAAAAAGGGTCATCGCATAAGGCCAAATTTGCACATACAGACCCCGCATAAAGTGAGGGAAATCTGTATATATAACAGTAGTTTGCCCATATATTAACTATATACAAGTAAGATCTTAGTTTCTTGTTTTTAGGCAGAATGCCATTACATATCAAGTAGCTTTTCTAGCTTTTTTTTATTATTGGCTTTCCTCTGTCTTTTTATGATGTCATTAGCATTGCCTTCTTCCTGTGCTGATAATAATTCTTTTGCTTTTCTCAAGATGTCAACCTGTAATTACAATTTTATAACTGTCTTTAAGTAGGAGCATTTAATTAATGTTTCTTTTTTTTTTCAAGACTTTTCCCTCAAAACCTTCAGAATTCTTAGCTGTGCAATTATCTGTTTTACATCATTCTAGGTCACCACAATTTGACTCTGCGTTTCCCTTTTTTCAAAGATCTTAAATATTTTTCATCTAACATTTTTTTAATTGCCATGTTACAACTACGATAGTTTTACCAGCGTGTATTATTGCCCTACATTTCTCTATTACTCTCTCTCATGTTTCCAGTACTTCCCTAAAATCTCTTACATTCAGTAAGTGCCAAAATTCACACCAGAATCTATGTTTAATATTTTGTTTTCCTTGTCAGTCAAAATCTGATTCTATTAAAATCAACTGAAATCATTCTCCTTGGCGGCTGTGATTTGGTCTTCTGCAGGCAAAATGTGAAAGTCCCATATAAATCAAATAAATTATATGAATAACAGAGAAGTAGAAGATCAGAGCTGAGACAGGGTCTGAAAGTGAACATTTTGCCATAGGTATTTTGGACAGTATTTCTAACCAAGAAGGGTTGGTTAGCAATGTTGAATTATGATATAAAATCTGCTTTGATGTAACATGGAATTTCATGGGATTTGGTAAAAAGTTTATTGCTTACAGCTTGACATGCCAGTTCATACAGTTTAATTCCTGGGAAGGGCATAAAAAATTCAAATGTATGCTTTCTTTTCCCAGAGGCATAATGATTGAAAAGTTTAGAGAGGACTAAGCAGGGATTTTACGGGTGTCATGCATAAATGTGCCTTTTCACTGCTAATGGACCACAGATTTCACAATAGGTAGTAAAGAAATTTCTGTAGTCAGATTTTAAATTTTGCCAAAGATTTTCAATTTTCCATTAAGAAAATCAAGCTTTTTGGGGGGGTTGCAGGGAGTTTATATATGCAAGTTTAATAAGAACATTTTGTTACTTGAAAAGGTTCCAAAATGTTTAATTTCAAATTAGCTTAAAAAGAACATTAAAGTACATTTCTATTTGGTACCTAGCCTTATAGTATGTAAAGAATTCATCTCCATTCATTCAAAAAGCCAAGGCTTCCTGGTGGACAATCATTCCATTATGTCACATGGATTTTCCTTTGACATGTACATGGAAGCCATGTATGTGTAAGTGAGTTATGCGGGAGACAGTCCATACTAGTGAACTGACCCACATGATAGATAGCAGTTGTAGTTCTTACCCCTAATTAGCATCACATAATAGTAAAATGCAGTTGAAATGGCTTGAAATAAAGAGCTCCCCAGCCTTTCAACAACTGAAAACTAAGTATCATATTTTCCAAATAATGTTGGGGTGATGTTGTGCCTGTGATGGTCCAGAGGCAAAGATTTTTCTGGGTAACAGTTTCTATTGGACCAACTGTGTGTTTGGAGAAGGCTGATGCCATATACAAGCACTGAGTTTCTATGGGGAAAATCAACACTGTCCAACCACGAATGTACAAATGTTCTAGCTTTTTCTTTTGGAGAAACAAAATGGCCATTCTGGGAAAAATATAACCCAACTCCTACCAGGTAGCAATGGCTTCTTGGAGATTTTCTCCCAGGAGAATGGATATCTATACAATTTCTCATGGCTTAAGTTCTCCCAGGGGCCAGGAGGACTAATGCCATGAGTAGAGGCTCCTGTGCCTTCCAGAGACCAGGGTCACCCCGTTCTGGAGAAGGTATAGGGGGCAGCTTCTCCTGTTTCTCTCTCAGACAAGGAGGAGAGAAGAGGAGCAGCTGCCAGCTTCTTCCTGCCTGCTTCTCTCACAAATGCTATCTATCATGGGTTAGATAGCTAGGATGGACTATGTCTCCTATATTTCATTTCTTTGATAGGAGAGGTGGGCAGGTGTCTTTGCCCAGCTGTTCCAGTCCTTCTGGGAATGGGAGGCCTGGAACAGCCCAAGCCCTTCCCAAACTAGGATCACCCCAGTCTCAGGAAGCTGCAAGGATGAGGGGAAAGAGATTAGTTGCAGGCTAAAAGCCTATACAATTTCCCTTTCCCAGAATCATTTCTAGCAGTGGACAATCTTTCAAATGCAGTTTATTCTTCCTCAGGTCTTCTTCAGACCTGAAAAACAATGCAGTGCATTTGACAGCATGTCTACTTCAGCCATGCAGTTGGCCTAGTAAAAGATATCATCCAGAAAAATGGTTTCCCTGTCATTTTACAACTGTTTGTATGAGCAAAAGTATCAAAATGTAATGTTTCAACATTTCTAACTAACATTTTTATCCAGAATTTTTAGTGTTTTTGTGTTGGGGTAAAAAAACCAAACATTTTTATAGTCTGAATTTTCATTCTATGTTCAAATGCTGGGATTTCCTATGGGAGAGAAATTCTAAATTTTCCCTCACTTGTACTTGTCACTTTTTCTATTGCTTTCTGAAGTCAAAGCACATTATTAAAAACCATGAATTGTAAAAGAGCATTACTATTGGCATGATTCCCAAACTCAGAAAATGGTTTGTAAATGCTCACAATTAGGGTGATACTAATACTAGCTCAAGTGAGCAGGTTTCATGAATGCAGTGGCCTAAGGTTAATATACTTCTTTGAGTTTAGACATGATTTTTCATTCTTGCATTGGAATTGTGCCAATGGAACTCCATTCCATGTGATGGAATACAAAAATGATCCTTCTGAGTGAGCACAAGCTTGTAAAACACAAATACAAAGTAGTGAGAATGTACTACAGCTACAATCACAATTTCAACTGATAACTGAAATCATTGAATACACAATGAAATAATGAGGGCTCTTCTCTCCTAATACCCATCTAGACCTTACATTTTCAGGAAGGTTCAAGTTGAACACAAGGGATAGTATTTAATATGATAGGAACGATTGTCCAATAGATCCAATGGACTCAAACCAACATGTGATTTCACTATTAAAACTATTAAATACCATTAATTAATGGTACAGTAATGCTATCTGGAATTAGCTGTAAGAGCCAGTTCAAGACAAAAAAAAAATCCCCCGTCCATAGCTTTAGTAAAATGACTTTGGAGTCTTTAATTAATACTACCACTTAACATCTGTTGTGATCCTCTACATTCCTCCTCATATTAGTATCTGGCTGAGATAATCAACATGGTTATAGATTCACTGTGTGCTATCATTTTGTTCCTGCAAGCATTGCTTCCACTGTTCAGGTTGGTTTTTTCTTGGTCTGGAAGATTTGATCTTAACTATATATAAGGTCAAATCTTCCAGATATATATAATTAAATCTTCCAAACAGATGTCTGTCTGTCTGTCTATCTGTCTCAACAGATAGATTGTAACATATTATTATATCTTCCATACAGAGATAGATAGATAGATAGATAGATAGATAGATAGATAGATAGATAGATATCCATTTATCCCTGTTTGGAAGATATAATTATCTGTAATAAATAATCTATAATAAAAGATACAATAGATCTATCTGTCTATATCTCTTTAGAAGATATAATAATCTCTTATAATCTATCTGTTGAGATAGACAGACAGACATTTGTTTGAAAGATTTCATTATATCTATCTATCGATCTATCAATCTATCTATCTATTGATCTATCGATCTATTTATCCATCTATAATGAAATCTTCCAAAAGCCCTATCATAAAATATTTCTATGTAAAATTTAGCCATTCTCTTTTCCAATTAACTGAATATCAGATGTAGATTACATCAAATAGGGAAGAGATTCATTTAAAAGATTTGAGATGCAACTACATTATTTTTTGAGCACAGACCACAAAGAATAACACCAATATAAATGAAGGACTTTAAAATATCGTAACAAGAGATATTAAACACTAGGACACCTCACGCTAAAAGACGCTTTTAAACATTTTCAAATATTTTATACAATTGTTCATCTTGACTCTAAAAAGTTTATATATTCCACACTAAAATCATTGATGAAATTTGCTAATTTTTCTTTCCCCCATCTGATTAAGGAACACCTTCTCAAGTCAAAATTATACCAGATTCAGTTTCCAGTGATTTCAGTTTTTTAATATATGTATACACTGGATATTCTGCCTAATGAGAGTCCTCTAGCTTGTCATAACTAACTTTGTAAAACAACTTTGGCAATTACATAATTTCTCTTCATAACCATAGCTAATTAGCATCTACATCTATTTTTAAACGCATATGAATTTTCATGACCCTTAGCTTTTTTTATCCAACACTTTCTGAAGGGGTGAAGGATGGCAACCTTCCTATCAACCAAAAATGACAAGAGGGAAAGCTGGCATGTTCAGAATGACATCAAAAACAGCAACACTTAGCTTCTGGTCAGAAGAAAGGGTGATTAAAGAGGTTGAGACACCAGTCAAAGATGAACATCATAAGCTTAGTTGCTGAGAGCTTGATGGGAATGTGTAGAACCAGAGAAAAGAGCTCTCTGAGAAAGCTCGATGCTGAGCCATAGTGTGAAAATGTTGTTTCTTCTATATATGTTTCATAAAAATATAAAAATGTTGAAAAGTTCCACATATTGGTTTTTATTATCAAAACTTAAACCAATAACACAATGAGGACTGGCAAGACAAAACTGACAATGAAGTTATTATGTGTAAACTGGACTGATTTGTTTTGATAGAAAACTGTTTACCCTAGTTGGTTTTCTTTTTTATTTTTATGGCCACGTTTGAGCTCAAGCCACTAATTTAAAGTGACATAACATTAAGGTCTAATTCAAGCTGGTGCCATTAAAGAGCAAAGCTGGACAATCTGAAAAAGATTTTTTGACAGAGGTTTACTGATGAGTGACCCTACCTCAGCTCATTTAGGAAAGAAATTGATCTAGTTTAAAAACTAAATTGACTTTCATGGCTCGGTATGATACAAACAAAGAAGACCGTGTGGCAAATGCACATTCTACTGGGTATGCCGGTTTAATCAAGAAACTAACAAAGTTTGTAAATAACATTTTCTTGATTTATCCTCTTGGATCTGTGCAGTTTTAGTCATTAACACTTTATTTACTTCAGATTTTGTGATACCCAGATTGTCTTTCAATGGTTGTTTTGTCAGAATGTCAAAGTTTCTATGTTTTTTCTATTCCTTTTCTTCTCAAACTCTCTTCAGTAAATTCAGCAGTTAAGGTAGTAAATGTTTTCCAAATGGTTAATGAATTTACACATGAAGTTCAAACACACTTAATCTAGTAGTTTAATTTTTTAACAGTTTTTTAAAGAGAAATTTATAATTGCACCTAAAAAATTCCTTGAGTTAAAATAACATTATTAAATTTGCAAAGTTAAGTTCCCAAATTTTCACATGGAAAGTTTTTCACAGATTTCAATTTTGCCTGCTTGTTTGTATGCATTATGACATAATCTTTAAATATGTGGCTGAATTTTTCCTTGACTCATTAAGAGGACAGATGGATGCATCCTGATTCTGCACTGTTTAGTTAAGGGCTAGGGACAAAAATTACACAAATTGGTCTAAGGGATCACAAATCAGGTCATATCTGTAACACAACAGAAGTTCAGTGTACATATACTGCTTTCAAAATAGTTAAAACTGGTAAACCTGGAGGGATATAGTATCAGACTTCACTGATTTAAATTAAATCAGTTCATTGAAATTCTGTCCCAGATGCTCTCCACATTCAAGTTAATTCACAGTACCTCAGCATCCCAGGATGCTTTGCACTTCTCTCACAATCTCC
>NW_017728998.1:16315593-16319400 GCF_001723915.1 Gavialis gangeticus | reverse complement strand
CCCCCCCCCCCCCCCCCACAGGGTGGATGAGCTAGCCTTGGCCCAAGCTTTCTTCTCCAACCCAGCAGGGAGGCATGCTTTAGAGTCCTGTCCCCACCCCCAGTTCTAGTCCAGGCCACTGCAAGCATGTTACTGCATTTCTGTAATCAAAAGTGTATGTTGGTTCACTTGCTTGTGAGTTCAATCTACATAGCTTAGACTAACCTGTGAAGATTCAACTGATTCAATCTTGGGTTTTTTGACTGTCTGTATTTAACCAAGGAGACTAGTCTCATTTTGACCCCTGCCCTATTGTAATCAGTGTCTTGAATTTCATCCCTTTTGGACTTGAGTACAATCACCTTATAATCACCAACATTTCTTCCAGTATAAATAGCAAGGCTTGTATGTAGCTTCCTACTTCCATGGTTTGAGTTCAATTCTCTGTTGCTGTGGTTCTTTCAAAAAAATTGTTTTTGTCTCTTGTGTTATTGAAATCAGTCTTCCCCTGACCCGAAACCCTAGAGGATACTGGGCAGAGCTGTACACTTAATTCTAAATGTAATGATTAAAGGGTTAACTGTGACCCAAAACAGGGTGGGGGAGTGGGGAAACAGAATGGAAATGGTTTCCTAAAGCTATAGATCAGCACAAGCCAAAATCCTAATATCTCTGCCCTTTGCAAAAGGTTTGAAGCTTTCACCTTTGTGGTTAACCGTGATTGCTATTATGGATGAAACCAAACCCCCAAATTCAAATAACAATGGCATTTGGAAAAATTCTGATCCATGTGTTACAGCGTGAATCCATCTCTGTCCAAACCTCATCATAATGAAAAGGTAATATTATTAGTGTGGACATTCACTTGCATGAGCCATGATCTCACAAGCCCTTTTTACCCAATTCATTCACCTTAACCTGCCTATTAACCCTGAAGCCCATACCTAAACCATAATTCCTCAGGGATAAGATCTATCCCTTCATCTGATTTTCCCATTTGATGTAATTACTGAAAATGTATTGTAATACAGCACAGAAGAATGAAATCAAATGCAATCTTACTTCCAGGAAGACACAGAATTGTAAATTAGCTCAGATTAAACAAAAACATGACACATGGTTTACAAAAGTAAAATGAAAGTGTATGGTCTAAAATTTTGATAACTCATGAACTATTGGGCTTTTGTAAATGAAACCTTTGAGATATGGAGCAGTAGCTTTGTGCTTCCTGTCCATATCTTAATCCAATGTAAGAGAAATGAATGATCCTGCCTTGCAACATTGACTGGCATAATACACAAGACTGATAAAGCACCATGGATCTTTAGAGAAAGATCTATATTCAGATGTATTCCTGTCAGAATAATAATAACAGCACTATCTGCCACTGGAACACATATCCACTTTACATTCCAATTTAGTAGCACCCTTTTAACTCTTCAAAGCTCCTGAAGTCTATCTTATAAGGTACCACAGAGATCAGACTCCCTAGTTATCTCCTGAAGAAATTTGGTTTCTTTTGAGGAGCAAAATTTAAAAGGAAAAAATTAGGTCAATATTAAAAAAAGAGCAAAACTTTCATGCTACAGAGATACTCAAATACAACCCCCTTCGAAGAAAGAATGACCGCATTATTCATGTCATATTCTACAGGAGGAATAGCCCTATAGTGAATTTACCTTTAGGTTTCTCAGATTGATTCTTTGATGAATAATGAATCAGCTACAATTAGGATTTTTCTTGTACAGTTCAAAAAGTTGCTGATATACACTTCTCAACTTTCCTCCGCAGCTGCACATAATAAGACTTTAGGTGCCAATATCAATATTGTTTTTTTTCCTCCTCTACCTCTCCAATGTTTATTGTGCCACATGATCTATTGGCATTTGATTGCTGAAAACCTACTAAGAAATTTGGAATGCTACATTTATGTTTTGTCATTATCTTGCATATTTTTATAACAACATTAGCTATACAATGAAATATTTCCAATAGGTCTTTATTTAAGAAACAGTTGCTTAAAAAGAGAAAATAAAAATGTTCACTGCATGCTAAAATTTTTGTGTATTAAAGACATCAGGATAGTGACTGATAATTTGATTTCAGGTTTGTCCTTGTATAGCAGAATGCTATATTCCTACCATAGGTGGAAGGAGACATTTTTTGGGGGGGGGCTGAGCATGAGTGTGTATGTACATGTGCACATGATCAAGTAGGTCTGTGGGTGGAGGGGAAAGGCCATGGAGAATGTCTTTTCACCAGGGCATCCCAAGTGAAGACAAGGTCTAATGGTCACAAACTGTTGGAAGTCCATTTTAGACTGGACATAAGGAAAAACTTATTTACTGTCTGAGACTCCAGAATCTGTAATAGACTCCGCCAGAAGTGGTGCAAGCACCTCCTCTGGATACCTTTAGGACATTCTTGGATGTTTATCTTGGTGGGGTGATCTGACCCCAACTGACTTTCTGCTCCTTGGGCAGGGGGCTGGACCCAATGATCTTGTGAGTTCCCTTCCCGCCCTAATGTCTATGAAATCTATGAAACAGGTACTATTTTCTTAGGAATTAATATTGGTAATGCTGAACTACTGTTTGTATCTCTTTTCTAGCCCTCCAATAAAAGATACAATTTTGTTAGGTTTTCAGGTAGGTTTTATGCAAATGGAGACTTGTTTTCTCTTCACCTGAAAATTTCCCACCCTTAAATTACAAATGATAGGTTAGGAAAAAGTTGATCAGTCAAGACACTGAAGACACCAACAGGATATTCTAAAAGGAGAAACTATAATTAACCAATAGAGAAATGTTGATTGATTTTGGATGGCAATAATAGTTCTGCACAGCTAAGACTAGAGAACATGGAAAAGAACTAAAATTGTAGGTGGAAACAAGATGGTGTGATTTAAAATAGGAGAAATATTCTCAGTAAACTGAGTTATTGGAGCATATAATCTTTAAACTGTAGATTCGATTTTATCTCAGTTCAGTACTGTCCATAAGCATTGCCTCCTGAAATTTTCTGGATAATGTGTTAAACAACATTATTACTAATGTTGAACTGGTAAGGCAGCACTTAGAGTGGCTGAATGTTTTCAAGTCGGCAGGACGAGATGGACTGCACCCGAGAGTGCTGAGGAAATTGGCTGGAGTCATTGTGGGACCATTGGTGAAGGTATTTGATGACTCATGGTGCTCAGGAGAGGTCTTAGAAGACTGGAAAAGGGCCAATGTGGTACCAATGTTTAAGAAGAGGAGGAGGAGGGAGGACCTGGGAAACTATAGGCTGATCAGTTTGACCTTGATACCAGGTAACATTTTGGAAAAAATTATAAAGAAGTCCATTTGTGAGAGACTGGCAGAAGGTATGATGCTGAAGGATAGCCAACGTGATTTCATTGCAGGCAAGTAGTGTCTGAGCAACCTAATTTCTTTTTATTTTCAAGTAATGAACCTCTTAGATGTGGGAGGTGCAGTTGATGCCGGATAAGTGGATTTTTAAAAGGCCTTAGATATTGGTCTCCCATGGTGCTGTTTTTAAAAAAATGGGAGGGGGGGGGAGTCGTGGGCTGGCAGAGTCCACAGTCAGAAGGGTTGGGAACTGGCTAAGGGGTCAAACTCAGAGAATGTTAGTGGATGGATCTATATCATCTTGGTGGGAGATGGTCAGTGGTATCCCACAGGGTTCAGTTCTTGCTGTTCAACATCTTTATCAATGATTTAGATGAGGATGTGGATAGTATGCTGGCCAAGCTTGTGGGTGATACTAATTTATGGGAAAAAGTGATCATGCTAGATCATCACCTAACACCTAGCATGATCACTTTTC
>NW_017728998.1:16309561-16310593 GCF_001723915.1 Gavialis gangeticus | reverse complement strand
GGATCGTATGCTGGCCAAGCTTGTGGGTGATACTAATTTATGGGAAAAAGTGATCATGCTAGATCATCACCTAACACCTAGCATGATCACTTTTCCCCATAAAAGTGATCCAAGTAGACCTGGACAAGCTGGAAAGATGGGTGGAGTGGAACCAGATGCAGTTCAATAAGGATAAATGCAGAGTGCTTCATCTGGGGAAAAGTAACCAGCAACCTGAATGTGGTTTAGAAGGAGATGTCCTGGCCAGCGTAATAGCTGAAAGAGACCTTGAGGTTATGGTTGATCACAGGATGAACATGAGCTGCCAGTACAATGTTGTAGTCACCAAAGCTAATAACATAATGGGATGCATTAGCTGATGCGTCATGAGCAAGGCTAAGGAAGTGATACTTCCTCTCTACTCAGCATTGGTGAGACCCCAGTTGGAGTACTTTGTTCAGTTCTGGGCACTACGGTTCCAAAAAATGTGGAGAATCTTGAAAGGCTCCAGAGCAGGGCTACAAGAATGATTAAGGGCCTGGAAGACAAACCTTATGAGGAAAAACTAAGGGATTTGGGACTGTTCAGCCTGGGAAAGAGAAGACTGAGGGGGAACTTGGTGGCCATCTATGAGTATGTAAAGGGTGAATATTGGGACCTGGGAGAAAAACTGTTCACTAGGGCACCCCAGGGGTAGACAAGGAGCAATGGCCATAAACTGTTAAAGGATGGTTTCAGGGGTAAGGAAGAACTTGTTTATGGTAAGGGTGATCAGCATCTGAAATAGACTTCCCAAGGAGGTGGTGCAGTCCCCAACCTTGGAAGTCTTCAAGAGGAGACTGGACAGACACCTTGCTGGGAGCATTTCCCCAGCGCAAGGTAGCTGGACTTGATTTTTCGAGGTCCTTTCCAGCCCTTAATTTCTATGATTCTATGATGCTACAAGAGACATACATGCTTGTGTTATCTGTGGTCCCTGACCAAGGTGAGTAATTATGATAGTTGAAAAATTGAAGTTCTGAATGACAAAGAGTAAGTATCTGTGTATCTATC
>NW_017728998.1:16304029-16304561 GCF_001723915.1 Gavialis gangeticus | reverse complement strand
GATAGTTGAAGAATTGAAGTTCTGAATGACAAAGAGTAAGTATCTGTGTATCTATCTCATGAGGAATTAGGGTGGATGCCCCTGTACACTACAAAAGGAAACTGGGAAGAGAGTTCTGCTTCATTTATTTAACTGAAGAATGGATGGTGTTGAGAATTCTACTCTTTCACAGAATCATAGAAAATTTGGCCTGGCAGGGACCTCTGGAGGTCCAGCCCCCTGCCTGAGGTCAGATCTTCCTTATCCAAATCACCTCATACACATTTTTGTCTAACCTGTTACTGAAACTACACAGGCAACTTTGCCACACAGTCAGAAGGCATGACACTCTATGCTGCCGCAGGTAAAGCAGGAGGGCCACATTGGCCAATGTCCTGCTGCTGCAAGCATTGATAAAACATGCTTGGGAGATTCCAGGAAGAGGGTCACATTGCTCACTTCAGAGAAAGGCAAAAAAACCCCACCATCCATATCAATCTGACCATAGGGTAAGATTCCTTCTTGACCCCAAATGTAGCAATTACTCTGACAG
>NW_017728998.1:16298045-16299029 GCF_001723915.1 Gavialis gangeticus | reverse complement strand
AAAAAAATCCCACCATCCATATCAATCTGACCATAGGGTAAGATTCCTTCTTGACCCCAAATGTAGCAATTACTCTGACAGTGATAGGAGAGGCAAGACCCTATAGCCAAGAGCCTCTTGGTTCTAGTTATAGGCACACTTCAGTCAGAATCTTCAGCCTTGTTTCTGCAGGGAGAATGCCTCACAGCTGCAGGCTTGTGTTTTCCACCTCCCCAACAGCACAGCTCTGATTATACAAGGCTGAAATTGGACTTTAAAGAGTTTTCATATGCAGCCTTAGCCATGTCTTCTGGGGCTCATTTTTGCTGGCTAAATGGCACTTCTGCTGCTTTCTAAAATAATTTAAACAAACAAAAATGGTAGGCTGATAAGGCTCATACCATTGCAAATTCAGGATAAGACAGAGCTCAAAGACAGGTATTTTTAAGTAACTACAACTTTTTCTTGATCCTGTTCAACTAGAAAATACTGGTTGAAAAGCCCAGTATTTTAAACATATATTTCTTCCAACAGAAAAGATGGAATGAGTCAATTATAGTATAGTACTATATAAATCAGTGGTGGTTATAAGGGCCCATATAGGCTGAACTACAGAGAGACAAATTCTACATTTTTCTTCAGGGTAGTGGTTCTTAAAGAAGTTTATCAAACTACCAGGGTACAAACAACCGAGTACATTTGAGAGAGAAAGAACGTTCCTATTTCCTTTCTGTGACCTGGTTTACCCTGAAGTATAAATACTAACCGTGTGTTGTTACATTACATTGTATATTATTTTATACTGAAGCCACTTGGGAAAGATTACAGACATAATAAACCCCCTTAACAGCAAAGCCAACCAGCACAATGAAAACAATAAAGTTTGAGAAACTTCACAGAAAATTAAGTCTATTCAACATACCAAGACCCTTTGAAAGGGAAATATTAGTTTAAGAGAAAGTTCTGTTGCTGGGAGACAGACAACCAATTAATCTGATCTTTTTA
>NW_017728998.1:16271036-16293045 GCF_001723915.1 Gavialis gangeticus | reverse complement strand
TGAAAACAATAAAGTTTGAGAAACTTCACAGAAAATTAAGTCTATTCAACATACCAAGACCCTTTGAAAGGGAAATATCAGTTTAAGAGAAAGTTCTGTTGCTGGGAGACAGACAACCAATTAATCTGATCTTTTTATCTCAAATAGTGAGAAAATTTGTTTGTTGAATAGCCATTGTGAAATGAATGTTCTCATCAGAATTAGAGCATGGCACAAGTGAAGCTGTTCAAGGGTTTCTGAATTGAGATTAGGGATTTTTTTCTTATTATTAAAATTTGTTTTTCAAGGGAAATATGCCAACATTTTTCAGGGAGTTTTAGGGATTTTGTAATCATTAATCCCAAGGAATAAGCAGCTATAGCAGCAGGTAAACTGTTTCATCAGAAGTGTACAGATAAACTGATTCCTACATGAGTCATACACGTAGGGAAAATAAACTGCTTGGTTCACTACTACCTGAGTGGAACAGCTGTTTCAATCTTTTTATCAGAGCCAGTTGGAGAAAGGTGTCCAAGATGACAGATAATACCTGATGTACTATATAATGTCCCAAGTTTACAGGATCATCAGGTAATGTGTGAAGACTTTAAGATGATGGAACCTCAAAATAGACTAGGCAAAGTAGAGGTGCTGCACTATCCAAACCTAAAGTTAAGCAAAGCTGTCCAAGCTATTTATACTACTCTTAACAAAGGGACCTATGGAAGCTTTGTGAAGACTGCAGAGCTGTGGAAAGTGAAAAAAGATTAGAGAAGGTATGGAAATTTGTCCAGAAGTAATTTAAATTGCCGAGATCTCCAAAGCAGAATTAGGATGTTATGAAACCGTCATGAGATCTCTCTCAACTCCATATTCTGAGAACAAAATTCATATTAACAGTAACAGAAGATAAGGTTTTGCTTCAACATGACTTTATGAAGACTACAAAAGGTCTATAAACTGCCCACCAAAACTAACGAAAAGCAACCCAGAAACTTCAACAAATCTGTTTTTGTGTTCAAGCAAGCACTAAAAAATTCACACTGTTTTAGCTGTTTTCCTAAGCAGAAATACCTAATCTGAATTTTGAGACCTCTAAGTAACAAGTTCATTTTCTTTGTCTAGAAACTTAGATGCAGAAAGTCACACATGTATGACATATTGTAGGCTGCATACATAAGCTGTGGAAAGGAATAGAAATCCCATATTTTTCCAACGTAATCCTAAGACAAAATTGACGGTGGCAGGAAATAGAATCACAGTTCGTGTATAGTTGATATATAATTGTTCTCGTGTTTGTATTACATTTTTCTTTAAATCAATAAAAAAAACAAATAAAAAAGAACATCGCCACATGCTTTATTGCAACCTTTGAAGCAAGGTATTTGGCCTTTAATCATCAAGACAGCAGGCTGAAAGGTAATTAAGGGAAAAGAAAGGAAGAGGGACAGTAATATGACAGCTGTTGGAAAAGATGTAAATACTGTATTTTCTCACATACAACACTCCCCAGAATATAATAAGTACTTTTTAATTGCAAGGAAGAATAAAAAAAAATTATCTTTCTAGAATTATGGCTCCATAGAGCAGGGATAGATTCTAATCTTCAGTTGATTCAGCCACCCTTTCCTGCCTAATTAAAACTGGGCAAACTGGCATGAGACCCTAAATGTGCAGTAAATTAATTCTACTGAGTGCGACAGGCAAAAACCATGTTAATGTGCTAATGCGCAATCACAAAAGCATGTTATTACAAATACTAAACTTAATGCACCATACTTACGGTGCATTAATGCATGTGTAGATGTGCCCACTGAAACCCTAGATCCCACTGGGTGGCTGTACAATTTTGAAAAGAGTTAAGGAGTTTCCAGGGCTGTGAAATAGGAAGAAGGAGACCAGAAATACCTAAGAGACAGCAAATTTGCCCTAAAAAGGTCAGTTTGATCTGTAAAACATCAAGACCATTAAAAAGGGGAGACAATAGTAAACACCTGTGCAGTGAAGAACACTAAGCCATTAATACAACTGACTTTCAGCTACGTGAATAATAATGTAACAGCTGCTGCACTATGAAGCATGAATCAAAACACAGTGCTTCTATATCAGGCAGAAAAATCATCTTTTACACTTCATATATGTTCCTCAATTTTAGTGCATATTGTAGACTTGAGCATAAAGTTGGAGACACAAGTTTTGGCATTTGGAAACATATTAATAATAATTAAAAATAAAGGGCATGTCTGTGACGTCTTCGAATTGCCTAAAAGTAATATTAGAAATAAGCACACTCTAACAGAAAGCTTTTAAAATTACCACTGTAATTTGGAAAGCATATATTTATCAATGAGGAATTTCAGTAACAGAACTCTGAACCTAGTGGCTTTGAGATGTGAGATCAAGGGAATGTTATGAATAAGGTCAAGAATTATTGCTGTTCCTCCAGGAATGACCAAGACCCTTGGGACCTTCTGTTACAGAAGTGGATGGTCAACAGAATATTCTTTGCAGGTAGGTACACCATGCAAGAATGTAACTTTCTTTTTTAAAGCATTTGATATCCTCAGAACTACCATTTAAAAGAGAGCAGGTAAAATCTATTTATGAAGTCTATGGAACTTTTCCCGATGAACTCAATGAGATGAGGGTCCTAGCCATCACTTCATAAAATTCATAGACATTAGGCCTGGAAGGCCTCGAAGATCATCGAGTCCAGCTCCCTACCCCAGAGGCAGGAAGTCAGTGAGGGTCAAAGGATCCCAGCAAGATAAGTGTCCAAATGTTTTTTAAAAGAGTCTAGAGTAGGTGCTTGCACCACCTCTGGGGGCAGTCTATTCCAGACCTTGGGGGCTTGGACAGTAAAGAAGTTTTTACTTATGTCCAGCCCAAAACAATCTTGAAGGAGTTTGTGACAGTTTGACTTTGTCATCCCTTGGGGTGCTCTGGTGAACAGGCATTCCCCCCAATCCTGATGCACACCCCTTAATACTTATTGGCAGCCACCAGGTCTCCCCTGAGCCTATGCCATTCCAGGCTGATTAGTCCCATGGTTCTCAGCCTGTCATCATAAGGCCTGTTCTCTTGTCCTCTGATCATGCACATGGCTCTCCTCTGGACTATCCCAAGCTTCTTCACATCCTTTTCAAATTGTGGAGCCTAGAATTGGATGCAGTACTCCAGCTGCGGCCTCACTGAGGCTGAGTACAACAGGAGGATGACGTCCTGAGATTTGCTTGAGAACCATCTATGGATGCAAGCCAGAGCCATCTCATTGGTGGCTCATGTTCATCTTGTGGTCAATCATGACCCCTAAGTCCCTTTCAGCCATGGTACCATGAAGGCTCCACAGTTTAGGAATAAAGTGGTCCTTATCTTTTCTCCAAGTCTGATGCAGACCAGATTTGCTGACCTTTAAGACACAGTGCAAGGCCTCCCCTTTAAACTCAGGCTTTGATATGAATTCCCATGCTGATGTATGTCTTGATCATTCTGTACCATTACTGTTTTTAGAAAAAAAATGCTAGTTTTAAGTCAATATACCCCTAAAATTATAATAAAGGTAGCTCAATTTGTTTATATGTACTTTTCCCCTTGTTTTCATTTTCAAATGAAAAAATAATAACCGTAATATTCCCAGGTAACACAGAAAGTGCTGACCAGTGACTTTGCATCTCTGAGTACATTACAAGTGCTGGCGGAGAACAGATGAATGAAATGCAATCCAGGGTATGCAGGTGTTCTGAGAGGAAAGCCAATATGGAATAAGGAAGAAAAACAGAGAAAATGAAGGAGCTGGACCAGATTCCTTTCTCTCTTACATCACCAAGAATCCAAATATAATCATTCATTATCACTCTCAGCAGAGAGGCAAGCAAAATGCCTTTGTGAAATGCAAAAACACAGGTGCAGTTTTTAATAAACAAATGCAAATATGACTTCAGTATGAACCAAATGATTCTCTGTTGCATATGAGTGACAAACCTATGGGTGATCACAGCAAGTATTTTGATCTCTACTATTCGACTTGTCAGTGCAGTTTGAAAAATGTACTCTCTGATTTAGTTTATATTGTTAGAACTTTATATAGGACTCTATTTTGTATATATCTTTAATATATGTCTTTGTTCTTGATCTTACAATACATTAGGATTTATGGATGGCATTTTTCCTATAATACCAACTTGTAATTGTTTCACAATTTATTTCTCCTAGGAAAAAGGGTAATGCAATATCCAAGCTTTAAAAAAAATCCAGTCCTAAAAATGAGTATGAATGAAGCAGTTGACATACCAAGAAATATAAAACAATGTCTTTGACTCTGTATTCCATATTGAACAAAGGGGTGCAAAATATTAAAAAGGGAGGAAAACAGAGAGGGAATAAAAGACAAACAGTGAGAAAGAAAGGAGTTAGTTACTGTGCTACAGATTCTCTTTTCTTTAACAGATAGCCTCCCACCTGCCAAACGTAAGTCAATCAACTGTCAAGTGTCATCTTCAGAAGTTGGATGAACAGCAGCACAATTTAGACAAATCATCCAGTGATGTTTTATTGAAAGAGCGAGAGACAGTTGTCCATGTCCATTTGAATTATACAGTAGTAATCCTCATTAACAGGCTGAAAGTTTAGGCCAAAAGCCAAAAGGATCTCTGCTTTTTCCTCCCCACAAACCCACATTTTATTTCATCCAAGTTAAGAGAGTTGATGAAAGATTGCCCATAAGTTGTCCCACTCTGATATACCAGAAATAATTTGTTTATTGAATTTGTACACCTGGCACCACATGCTCCTTGTTGTTTAACTCTTCTTAGCTTTGTAACATCTCCTAGTCTTGGATGTTCAATTAGGAGGGAGAAGAGGGGAAGAGAGAAAAAAGCAGGATAGGGATAAGAAAAGAATAGGAAAAAAGGTGTTGTTAACATACGGGTTATTTTTCATGACCAGTTCAGGGAAATGAATTTGTGTATGAGGGAAATCATCTGGTTTACATCATAATTCAATGATGTGATATATTAGCCTATGTTTTCCCTGGTTCTCACTGGTAGGCAATCACCTTTCCTCTACTGAACACCCTGTTTATCTAAATGATAAGGCGTTTCATAGGCCCCCTGCAAGGCTAGATACAGGGGAGGTGCAACAATGCAGATGCACCCCTTTTCCCCCTCTGCTGCTGCTGTCCCTGGCTGACTCAGCTGCAGAAGGAACTTCAGAGCCACTCTTGCCCTGCTCCAGCCATAGGCTACACATGTATGGGGTGCCCAGCTCAACAAGAGACAGCAATGACGTTGTGCAGGTTATTCCTTCCAGAACCTGCTCCCTGCCTGTCCCTGCAGGTATACCCCAATGGCCAGGAGCACAAGCTGGAAGGAGGAACCTGTGTGATGCTGCTGCTGTCCCCATCTGAGGCAGGCACAGGGAAGGCCCTAGAGCTGTTCCTGATCTGCTCCTGCCCTGCACTGCAGGGAGCGGCTGTGCGGGGAGCCTGGCTCACTTGGGGAAGGAAGAGGTGGCGCACAGTTCTTTTTTCCAGCCCCTGCTCCTGGCTAGTGGGGTATACCTGCAGGGGGTGGGCTGGGAGCATGGGATGGAAGGAGGAAACTGTGTGCTGCTACCCTTGCCCTTGGCCCTACCAAACCCAGGAACCCATGCAGTTGCTCCCCACAGTCCCTGGCTGAACCAAGCAGAATCAGCTCTGGACCCCTCAACAGGTCAGTTGGGGACAGTGACAGTTGACATAGCTGGGATGGGTCTTCCCCACAACTTTATACGCCTGCTCTCCACCCAGCAACCTGGAGTCCTCTGCCACCCCAGCAATTCCAGCCACACCTTGCCTCAATTCCCTCCATGGTCTAAGGCAGCGGCTCTGAATCTTTTACAGTCGACATATCCCTTGGTCTCAGAATGAGACTTCACGTACGCCCTTTCAGTGGGAAATTAATTTTTTTAGGTCCTTCGACCTGTGTTAGACAATGTATGAAATATATCTCATGTACCCCCTGATGAAGCTTCACATACCCCCTGGAGGTGCGAGGTGCATGTACCCCCGGTTCAGAACTGCTGATCTAAGGGGTAGTGTGCTGCACCCCACTTCAGTTAATTCAAAATCTGCCCATAACTCCCCATTCTAAAAATGTAAGTCTTGTAGCCCTAAAGAGCAAAGCTTCTTTCAGACCAGTTTTCAATAATCAAAACCCATATTCCCACATTTTTTCTGTAAACCAAAGTGAGTTCCCGTCTTGATCATGACTTTTGCTTTCTGAACAAAATATTTTCTAACCTACTTTTAAATACTTGACCCCAGTCTTGGGCAGTTTCTTAGGCCTATCTCAGTTCGACAGCTACTCAGTCTATTTAACTGGAAATACCTGAAAACAGATCTCTTCAAGTCTTGCTACAAAAGTGACCAAGAACTATTTCTGTTACTCAGCTGCCTTTTCCTAATCACTAAGGTGTGGACCCTGTAGCTAGCTACCTGTATCACATGGAAATGTGAAAGCTTTTTGTGCTTAGGTTCCATGCAGACACCTGGAACTGAGCAGAGCGGAATGTGGAAACTTTGTTGAAGACTGCAGTGTGCCCAATATCAGACCAATCCTACAACTTCACCAGAGGAATTATGACTTTTTCATATAAAGAAATACCATCTGAGAACAGAAACAAGCAAGCAAGATAAAGTAAATGTACTTTATTATAATGGGTAATCATGGGAGAATGATTTATTGTGAGCAAATTATATTGCACATTTAGTAGTTTAAGCTATTCATAAATTATCCCTGACAAGGTGCTAAATTTTCAAGTTAGAATTGCTATTAATTTGTGTTTTATTACCGATTGTTCAATACACAGCTAGTGCGAATAAAAAAATAGTCCTTGAACCTGTCCCAGAATATGTATCATGAGTATTTGTGGTTGAATATTTGTTCTGCATGTAACCTGTTACTTGATACTACTGATGTTTCTTCATAATACTTACTGGGATACTTATTATCTAATCAAAAGTAGACCCCATTTTTTCTGCCTGAAAGTTAATTTCTGAAGAAGTGTGTGCGCAATTTATCTATTTAATTAATAATTAAATGTAAGAATTAAATCAAAACATTTGTAAGATGGCCAAAACAACTGTGAATACTTGAGTGATCTTCAAACACTTTTACTTTCCATCAATATTGTTACTATGAATAAAAACTCACCCAAATGTTCCTACCTAAACATCTGTGAGGGTTTGGTAATTTGTACTTTTGAAAATGCTTGTAATGTCATTTACTTATATTTTTACAATCCTAATCAAAAAAGAGCAAGACATTTTCAAAAGCACAGTACAGAAGGCAGCCCTACTTGAGAACTGACTTGTTCTGTAATGTGAGAGAAGTTCCTCTGCAGATCACCTGGATTTGTCTGCAGAGGGGTGGAGGCACCTCAGACCACATGCTGAAATCCAGGTGCAACAATTGAGAGAAATGGCTTCAAAAAAATAATCCCATTTGCTTGTTTCTCCCTGTTTCTCTGAGCAAAGTGCACACATAAGGATAGTAAGGTAAAAAGTGCTTTTATATTGATTGTTTTTTTCTCTTTATATTTGACAGCTGGACTACTAAAACAGGATTCTGAGTAAATTAAAGCAATAACAAAATTACACAGGGCAGCTGTTTCAGCTATTTCCACAGAACAGTGCTCTTTAGAAGAGCTAATGAATCTAATGGAATCTAACAGACACTGCCAAAGCAGCAATAAGTGATTTAAAATGTACGGGAAGGTCTCATATAAACAGCCTCACCAAGTACTAAATGAAGTAACACAAAACTCTAGGGGCTTCTCACTTTTAACAAAAAATCAAATAGATCTCTGTTCATTTATTACAGTGGTGCCCAGAAGCTCTCTACAGTACTGGACCTGTCAGGATTTCTATTATACTCCTCACTGTTGAAGTATTTCTAACTTATCTAATTACATATATGCTGTAGGCTGCATGTTGACATTCAGTTACTGTCTGGATAATCCCCATTCCCCACCCCATCCAAATTTGAAATTATTTTTGCCTGCCTCTTTTAAAAGGGTAAATAGGAGGTATTTCTTAGTCTGTGAAAGTGGCTTCTTCTCCTGGACTCTTCAATTTTGCTTTACAATGCAGCGTATAAAAGCAGGGCCAGGGAAAGCACTATTCTGGAAGTCATTCAAGTATGACAAATTGGTTTTCTTAGTTGAGGGCAGGGAATAATAATGCACAAACAGTCAGATGCTTCTCTTGATTTGAGCCTGGAAATGACAGAGTAAGCCTATATATTCTGGGTTCTTCAATGAGGATAAGCACTTGCATTTGTCTTGACATACTCTTACGTTAGACCAGCTTTTCTTGGTGGAACTCAAAGTGCAGGTCTTTGCTGGTTGAAAGTCAACCTGCCTGGATTTGGAGGGTGAAGGCTTGTGGTAAAGGAAACCACACATCTAGGTTTCTTGAAGAAAATACCTGCCTACCCAGATCACTCTCAGATTTGAAGGACAAACAGCAAAAGAGAAATTCAGGATCAGACCAATACTGCCTCTGCTTAAGAGATTACTAGGGCCCCACACCTGGAAGTATTCTGAAAGAAATGAGCTCTGAAAGAACGGCACATACTTATGCTCGGGGAGGTTGGGGTAGGTTAGATTGCATTAAAAATGGCCACCCAATCTAACTTAGTTTGATCACGTGCAGACCTTACACTCAGAACCCTAGTTAGGTCACTCTGGGCATGTCTACACCTGCTGTTACGGCACTGTTGTTACTGTGCCAACTTTTAATACTTCCTTATTGAAGTACTAAAAGATGGCTCAGTAACAGTTCATACTGGTTATTTCTGGGCACTACATTATCATAGTGACACGCTGTAAAGGGGGAGTGCATCACTACAGCAACGTAGCTGCAGCATCCTGGATTTTGCCTGTGGATGCTACATTCCTTTAGCACATTGCTACAGGGATGTAGCATCATGTGTAGCAATGTATCTTCTAAGTGCAAACTGTAAAGAAGTTCCAGGAAGGTTAGATTGGTTTAAAAATGGCTGACTTGATCTAAGTTAACCTTATCTCTGAGGTGGTTGAACTTAGATTGTGTTGGTCATTTTTAGACTGATCTAACTTCTCTGAACTTCTGTACAGTTCCCAGTACAACTCCATGGCTTGGAAAGCCCAGCCACCAGCCCCAGCCCTGGGGTTGCATTACCTGCCCTTCTGGATGTGGGCTATTTTTAACCCTCCAGTCCCTCATCCCACCCCCAGATTGACACCCTTCCCTCCACAGACCATCCAACTCCCCCCACTCCTGAACCCACCAAATCCCTCATCGCAAAAGATGCTTCCAGTGCCGGTTTTATTAACACTAAATGATGCCGCAAGCCAAAGAAGTCAGTCCTGGAGAGGGAAGGGGTGGGAGGGCTGGGGATATGTTATATATGCACTGGAAGCAGGTTGGCCCAACCTTATCCCTCCCCTGAGCCTGCTTGCCCTACCCCCCTCCAATTACCCCAACTCCCCACTAACCCCCACCACATCCTAACTTACCAGGTGGGTAGCCATTTTTAGCTTGATCTAACCTTCATGAATATATGCACTGTAATGTCTTGGGGATGGAGTGGAGGCAAGTTCCATGAGAAGAGTCTCGGTCATCTCCATGAAAGGTAAATTGATACAGATTGCCCTGTTCGCAGAAGAAATGTGAATGGCCACCTCCAGCCACTTTACATACCCCGCAGGAGCTGCAGAAACTGGCCCTTGAAAAGTAACAAAAAATCAGACTCTTCATCTTTTTCTTTATCCATTTCAACTGGAATAGAAGGCATGCAGCACTTCACAAGTTATGCTTTGCAGAATGTAGCATGACCAGCCCACTAGGCTGGAAATCAAAGTTCAGGTGCCCTCATGAGACAGCTGTAATATCAGCTCTGAAACACACAAAAAATGCAAAGCATAAAATTAAAGGTGTTTTACTGCTTAGTCAGAATTAAATCTTAGGACTGACATTCCTTAGACAAATTTGTGATTCAATCCAAAATTTTTCAATATAATGGAATAGTGCCTAAGTACAAAACGTGGCTTTGTACATTTTCCTTATATACTTACGATTTTCTCCAGCAAGAAAGCTCATCACTGATGTTTTACAAAAGCATTTTCATAGACTTTTCAACATTAAGAAACACTGAATTAAAACAGAGCTGCCCTCCAATTTAGACATAAAACTATCACTACTATAAAAAACACAGAGTTCAAAAATAAACTTTCAAGTAATTTAGATTAAGCAGCTGTGTTGCCCTTATACGTTTTATTATATTGGCAAAGTTTATTATAATTAATTAATGATATTCTCAGCATATGCTGCAAGTTGTGGCTCTGAGCAAGCACATATAAAGATAGGTTTAGTTGCCATGTAAATAAAGCAAAATTATATATGGGCATCTGTGTTTCATACACTAATTTTGTAAGCAAGATTTAGAATGAACTAATATCTAAACAACTACACCCTGTAACATGCTAATCAGATGTCAATTACTTGTTAAAACATTAACATTTATAATGTTAATTGAATCTTAACTTGCTATAATGATTTATTAATCCTAGTTTTCAAACTCCTTAATTATCTCAGCAATGGAAAGACCACATTCAAGTGATCCCATTAAATTACCTCTCAGATGGTGATACTGAGAAAATACATACTTCAAAACTGGGCAGTTAATTAAAATACATATAGTGTTATGAGCTTAATCTGGTGAGATACAGCATCCCATTTTCAACAGATTCTGTGCTTACTATATATAAGTATAATATATCCACAAACAATATATTTCATATTTCAGTACAATAAAAAAATACTGTGCTAGAATACTCCCATCAGATGCTGTTCTAACTACTACAATAAATGCTTATGTCATTTTCTTGGTTAATGTCAGACAGATTACAAAATCATCAGAACATACTTTGAAAGACAAAATGTGTTTTAAGCAGTCTTACTGGTTTTTAATAAATGACATAATGCTGAATTTTTTTACGATTCCAGTTATAGCAAAATACACTATATTCTGAAGCTTGTCACTTTATGGGCTGCTACTGAATATTTTCTGAAAAATATCAAGTGAAAGTAATTTAAAAAGGAAGAAAGAAAATCCTTCGTTTCTCTCTCTTTTTTTTTTACATTTTGGGGGGAGGATGGGATTTCATGAGAAATTTTCATGGGGAATTCCATGGGAAAGTTTCGAAGTATGATATGTTAGAATGGAAACATTCCCCAGAAAAAGGGAAATTCCATGTTTTGAATAATTTCTGCTGCATTTTGGCTTATCAATAGCTTAGGACAAAATTAGTTCTTTGATAAATGTTTGTTCAAGCTATAGTACCATAAACTGGAGGTTGACATAGCAGCTGCAGTTAAGTGAAATATAGGATTATTGAGATCATACAACAGGGCCCCCAAGTCATTTTCCTCTATTCCAGTCTCAGTGATCTGAGTCACTACAATTATTAGAGGATCTCTCTGCTTCAGAACATCTGCTTGTGGCCACCTCTACTAGTCGTTCTACATAAAGTGGCTTCAAGACAAGGAAGAAAAAACTTAATACATATTTTTGGCTTTGCAGATCTTTTTTTTCTTGGATCTCACACAGCATCTGAATTGCCTTCCTCAACTTTAAATTCAGTTTACTACATTCAACCTTTAACTATTCCAATGACTTCAATAGAGTAATATCAGGATTTATGTGGCTTATTTTAGATTAGTTCCCTCATTCACTATGCTTTATTACAAAGCCAACCCTTTTTAATTTCCAGGTCCTATCCAAAGAGAAATGGAACATTCCATTCCATTAATTTCAGTCCACTTTGGATATGATTCTGAATGATACGATTTCATATCAGCTTGCCTACCTCTTTTCTAATCAGTTAAATACAAATTAGTTATGGTTAAAGAATATTTATACTGTTGCTTAAGGAATACTTAAAATTCAAATTTATCAATCATATTGCTGTTACAAGTTGTGTTTTTCCACTTTACCATTAGCAGCTCTCTACAACTAGTATCAGTTAGAAAAAAAATCTGTATTTGGAAGCCCTAATAGCACACAGTGATTGTGTCAACAGCTATAATGTAGCTTCTATAGCACCATTATTCTGAAGACCTGAAAGAGCATTACAAACATTAAGTTTCAAAATGCTCAGTACTGCCCATCACCTCAGCTCCTACTTCTCTAAAATAGCATTTGTTATAGGTGTCTATAGTGGAGATGTTGGGCAGTAAGGGCACATGGAAATCCTAATTAACAAAAGCCAGACTTAAAATATCAATCCCCATTTTAGCCCTGGATAAATCAAATGCAGAGAATTCAGTGACTTCAAGTTCATTGACTGAGTGGAGTATTTTATGAACAATCTGAACACCTATTTTCTGGTCCTATCCAACAGACCACACTTAGAATGTGACTGGAAGAATTGAAACACAACAAGAAAATAAAACTCTCCATTTTTTCTTTATTTTTGAAGAATTACTAGGTTAAAAGTGAGGTGTAAATTTCATGGTTCAGTTCTACCCAAATCCCAATAACCCCCAAAAAGAAAGTATTTAAATTAGTCATCATGTTCTTAGACCACAGAAAATAATTGACATTGATGTGAAGCCAAGCCCATGAAGAAAGAATATTCATCTCATGAAATAATATGCAGCTTGGAAATGTTATTCTCTATCCTGCAGATTAGTGAAATCAAACTTTTCCCATCTGTACATGGTTGTTCTATAACAAAGAGATTACTTTTGCAAGGAATAGATTAAATTTTATGATCCAGGATAGCCATACGTGAATAATTTTAGGGTTTTACTTACTCCGGTGGCAGTACTTGAATATTTTTAAGTTTAAAACAGGTTCCTATGTAGAACTGAGTCATTTGTATCATGTTCATTATAAATTTTGACATTTGAAGACAGGAATACCTAATGCAGAAAAAAAATTCCTCCAAAGACATTGCACTTAGTAGTTCTAATTAGGGGCACAAAGAAATTCAAAAAGGCTAAAAATTCAAGGATATGCAACTACAATGAGCTCTCTCCATAATTATTAGCTCCCTTTTTCCAGCTAAACTTATAAATGGTTTTTCTCTGCCTTTATAAAAAGGTCTATTTTCTTTCCAAAATGAATACTAAATTCATATTAGAACATAGGGCCCTACATTAATTAATGCCTACATCGTGTTTAACATTCACATAATTTCTGTCTTAATAGTCAAAATTTCAGTTGACAGAAGTTGGAATAATTTCAGTTAGGCCGACCAAGGACTTTAACTTGCAGTATTTATTCCCATGGAAAGAATAGTGGCTAAACTAACCATTCCCATTTTCATTGGGAATTAGGCACCTAATTCATTTAACAGCTTTAGTGAATGTCACCAGGCATCTATCTGCATTAATAGATCCCCAAGTTGCTTTGTAAATCAGGCCCAAAATCAGGGGGGAAAAAAGGTATAAAACCTTAGATACCGTAAAAGGAGCCTTATTTCAGAGGCTGATTGCTAAGAACAATCAGGCCTTTTAAAAGGTGTCTCAAGTAAAATCCTCAAAAATAAGGGGCCCAGCTACTTTTAGAAATCTGCTGCCCACTTTTATAGCAGATTGCAGCCAAATCCTATACCCAAAATATCTAAGTTCTGTCAACAAAGCAGCCTTGAAAATTAGACTATAAGGTGATTTCAGCACTGCCAAAGGTACACAATGTAGCTAACTTCTGATTTTGCATTATGTGGTAAAGGGGGGGGGGCGGGGAAACCATCACTCCTCTTTTATTGTGGGATAAGAAAATTCATCCCAACTCTTCCAAACTATATGGATTAAGTAGCCTCCTTTCAAAGGTCTCTATGGCCACATATCCCTTCCCAAAATGATACATATCCTAGGTGCATGCTCCTGAAGGAAGGTGGACAGCATGCATGGCAGACTGGAAGAAAGTTCATCCCCATGTAGAGCTCTAAAAGGAATTCAGTGTAGAGGCATGAAGAAAGTAAAAACCAAAACCAAACAAAACAGGGAACACTGGAGAAAAATGTTAAAAAGGTTTGAGAGTACGGAAGAAGAGAAATCAGCATAGAGAAAGGTGTGTTAAGAAAATAAAAAGCATTGCTGAATTGGCCTAAAAGACTTTATTTTTTCAATATTTAAAGGTAGTGCTTGAAGAAGAGGGAGACAATTACCAGGGGGTGAGGGTGGGGGGTGGAATGTATGCTCTGTTTTGTTAACCAAACTATAGTGGATAGCTAATATGGTGCTAAGAAAAGCTTATCACCTATCCATTTGTCTGCTCCTCTTAGAAATTATAAAGCTAAAGCCATATTTATTCAGAGAAAACAGCATGCATCTAATTATAAATGAATGGATCTCCTCCCCTTCCACATTTGGACTGAACCATGGAGAATTTTTTCAAATAAAACTTCAATTGATGTCATGATAAGACTCAGCAACTGAAAATGAATCACAGCAATAGACGTTAAGTTCTAGGCTAGTGTCAAGCATAGCCTTCACTTGCAGGCCTGTAAGACACCGCCTGCTGGCCGACTCGAGAAAGACGAATTCTAATTAGAGTTCTACACACCCACGCTTTCACCTGCCATGACTTGGTGTTTAAAGGAGTTGGTTCAGTACCTGGATGTGTAGTTCAATTAGTCATCCGATGAGGTCCTACGTTCCTGAGGACTCCGCCACCCTTACACCCTCGCCCGTTCCACCGGTCTCTGATCAGCCACTTGGTCCTTCCCCGTGGCCTCCATCCCAAGACAAAAAAAACAAAGAAACCCAAAACCCAGCACTCCTGGCTTGAATTATTGTTCAAGCTCCTTTTAGCAGAAAACAAACAAAAATGACAGTCATGAGGTCAGTCTCTTTTCTTCCACTACCATCTGTATGGTGTCTCTCCACAAGCCTCTTATTGGGCTTGTCATGATTCCCCTCATCCCATTAGGTCCACCTGTGACAAAATTTTGTTTGCACCCCTTTTAGGGATTTTAAGGTACCAATTTTCTAGAGTGCCTCTCTATTATAGACTTTACAGTACCTGTTTCTGCGGGGCTCGATGGCTCCCAGCATGGTAACAAGCAGTTTCAAGTACTGCCAGGTCAACAGTCCTGTCTCTAAGTTCCCTCTTTTGAGAGCTCGTTCTCTGGAGGAGTCTCCTACTAGCTCTCCACGTTGCTCTCAGGGTTCTTTGCAGTGTGGCTCGGCTCAATCCTCCTCCTTCTGGTTCCACGCTCCCCGCTCTTGCCTCTTCCGGGCTCTTCTTTATACCAGAGTTGGAGTTCCCAGCCCCTCCCCTCCAGAAACACCTGGGTAAGGAATGTTTCTGCCAGGTCCTTTGGGGCTGTGGGTCTGGAGGCACTGACCCTATGTTTAGCCTTTCTGCTTTTGAGCCCTGTGACTCTCTCTCTTTCTCACAGCTAGGTACAGACATTCCAAAAGCCTGAGGGGGAATTGACCTAAGTTATGTAGTTTTCTGTAAGGAGCATAGTTTAAATCGGTAGTGAACAGAACACACATTCGCCCTATGGTGGTGGTGGAGTGGGGGCAATCTTAAACTGGGTTCTGCCATTTTTAAACCAGTCTATGTGTGGCTGAGCTTCTGTTCTGTTAGGGATACAGACTGATTTTGTGTGCCAAACTTCTGTTACGGGTATAGAGCAGTTTCCGATCACTTATACAGGTAAAAGTGTAGTATCTGTACAAAGCCCTACACTAGATGCCATAAAGAGTAACACTTACTAGAAAAAATATACTGGTATTAATTCCATTTTGGATTCAACAATCTCTAGTGTTTATCATGTTTATCTTGCTTTTCCTGCACTTGCCCTATTTTACTAAATTTACTAACAATGTGCGTGTTCATACCAGGGGACTTTTAAACAGTTTCTGCCCAGAAGGTACACATAATATACAAAGGTGCCCTTAGGATTCTGAAGTTTCATATAGGACCCCAGGGAAATGCAAGTAGATAAATATTAAGGATCGCTTGTAAAACTGAAGTTTGCTTCTGTCCAAGAAGGAAACAAATATTACTCTGGGGTGTCATTGTTAATCAAGGGCTGCTAGGTGATACTACAAAATTATATTTTATTCCACAGTTTGGAACAGTGCTAATAAAATATCCCAGATCAAACTGAATGGTCATTATCTAGGCAAGTCCATATTTATGGCACCAACAGAGAGAGTAGAGGTCAATTGAAAAGTTACAAAAATCTTTTTTCCCTCTTGTCCACAGATATAAAACTTAGGGCCATATTTTTTAAAGGAATGCATAAATGTGTACACTGAAATCACCTGTACAGTAAAGAAATATATATTTAGGCACATATGTGATATGCCTTATGCAGATTCTCATTTAGCATGCACACAGGGGAACACACAAGTAGCTCTCATTGAAAAACATTGACAATTCTACTGATGAGAAAAAAAACAGCTAATGACTAGGTGTTGAAGAAGATTGGCATGACTAGAAACCTTATCAACTGATAGAAACAAGGAAGGTAAAATTCTTTGGACATGTAGTTAGAAAAGGTGATTGCCTAAAAAAAAGACAACCGTATAAGGCTGCATGGGGACAAATGAAGAAGACCAAAAAGAGTGTGAATATAGGCTATAGAGGAGTTAATAGAAATGGGGCTCAACCAGCCAACAAGATAACAGTAGAAAGACAACAGTGGAGAGATCATGAGTATCAGGCCACCAACCCTCAAGGAAAAGATGGCTGAAAAATGGAACAGAACAATTGATTTTACTTCCTTTCCCCTCCTTTTTGCACATATTTAATAAAAATTAAGAACAGGTCTCTGCTGGTTTGCAGCTAGCCATTACTTACATATGTGCTCCATTATGCCCAAGGTAATAAGACTGTAAGTAATGACTAGCTGCAAACCAGCAGAGGCCTGTTCTTTATTTTTATCAAATATATGCAAAAAGAGAAAAAGGTAAAATCTGTTGTTCTGTTCTATTCTTCAGCTATCCTTTCCTTGGGGGTTGATGGCCTGATAATCAAGATCACTCCACTGTTCTCTTTTACTGTTTCTTTACCCTTTAATGTACTTTATATATGCAACTATAGTATATAACTAACTAATAGCCTCTGCTCACACTTGTGCCAGAGCTCATCACCCATGTTTCATAACATCCATTGTAGAGTAGGGTCTGGATAAGATACAGTCTTTATTCTGTCTCTCTATGGGCTCAATGCTATGACAAATCTAAAGATATTTTTCTGATTCTTTTGAGTAAAAGAGAGAATGTCTTCTCCCAAAGGGTATTTATTTCTAAACTGAAGGGAAATAAATTATATATAAAACAGTACTTTATAATGAGTGCTTCTTGAGTGCAACAATCTTTCATATTAATCATAACAATGTTTTATTTTATTCTAATGCATACATGAATGTTGCACATTTTTTCCCAAACTCACTTGTATGTCCTTTATAATTTGCAAATCCTTAGTGAAGTGTAAATGAGAGGAGAACAATAAAGCAAAGGGAAGAAGGTGTTTATGAATAAAAAAGATAAGAAAAATGACACGAGAGAAGAATGCAAATTTTTTACTTTTTTTGCATTCTAAAGGACAAAGTTTAAAAACTGAGTTGGAAAAGGGTCATTTTTCACTTATCTACTTTTAAGCAAACCTTCTTCTGAAACCCAGAAGCACTTATGAAAATATTATATAGCATTTTGAAAAAGTGTGTATATACTAACTGACATTAATATTTGGGACAAGTACTCAATGGCTAAAAGTAGCTGAAATATTGCAAGTTGAACAACTTAGATCTGCACATTTTAGAAAGCACAAACTCATTCTGCTCTGCAGGAGAAATTCTCCTTTGGGAGAGATCTTCCTTATTGCAACAGGAAGATCTTTCTTCCACAAGACATATTTTTTGTGCTTGAGAAACTCGATGAACACCTATTTGCTCGTGGCTTCTACTGGGAGAAACCTTGGTCATCTCTTATAGAAGTTTTGTGTATATTTAAGACAGTACCTCCAAATTAAAAGGCAATTTTGAGCAGCTGGCAATAATAGCTATGTATTATAACTCTCTCCCTTATGATTATTGAAAGAGAAGGGAAACCTATTTCATCACATTTAGCCACTTTTTCTGTTCTCATGCAGCCACACAAGTTGGACAGATTCCAAATGATGCTTCAAAAGGTAGGAAAGTTGGGTGCACACGTACTGGTACCCTATGAATGCAGGGCCCTATGAAAAAAAAAGATGAGTCTTTTCTTCATACTGAGCCACCAAGCAAATTCAAATGAACTTTTTAAAATTAAAAGTTACAGTGAGCTCAGATAATTCTGTCCCAATTCAGAAATACCTAATATAACCTAATTCTGTTCCCACTGCTTTGCCTTACTATAATTTTTTTTAGCAGATATAGTTCTAGTCAAAGGGCTAGCTTCATCCCAGACCTCAGTAAGTGCCACTCACTGAGCTGAAAGTATTTTTTCCCCATGGACACCAGAATTGAATTTGGCCCAGGTTGCACATTTCCAGAAGACGTCAATTTTCTAAGATTTATCAGTTTAAAACTCAAAAATCACACACAGATGAATGTGTTAAGCCATTGATTTTGTAGGTCCTAGCTCATCAGTGAATCATAACATAGCTGATTAAGTCTGAAGCCTCAATAAACAGCATTATACAATATTTAGTGCATTTTTCATATAAATTGGAAAATATGTGCAACAGGGAGTTCATGGAAACCTTTCTTCCAATTTTGGATACGTGCATGGTTGTTCTAATCTAGACAGGTTCTAATATTTATGTACAGATGCAAAGGTAGGGTTTTGAAAATAAGGGTGCAATAGAGAGTTCACTGGTACAGACTGGTGGCCAAAGAAAGCTCACTATTTGTGTGCTACGCAGGTAACAGGATGAGAGTGCACCACCGTAACTCCCTGACTCCACCCTTGTTTGTGGACGCAGAGATGATAATTAGCCTTGTGTGTAGCAAAAGAAATAAATACTACAAAACTAAGTGTGTTACTGTTCCAAATTATGTAAGGAGTTTCCCAATATCTTTTGTTGTACATTTTTATAGAGTTCATTTCACACATTAATTTAAGCAAAGATTCAAAGCCTAGTGCTCATTTGTCATTCACAATTTTGTGCAACTGGCAATTGCTAATGTGTGCACAGTACTATTTTACTTTATCAAAATGTCGTTTTAAAATTAGTCTGTCTGCAGTTCCTGATGTGCAAATTAAGCATCTAATTTATCTTGGCTGGTCTTCTTAGATAACTTGATCAGTCCAATATTGCTTGGTAGTCAGGAGAGAATGAAGATATAAAGCAGCAATCTCTGAGGGGCGGGGGGCAAGAATGTATAAAAGGAAGAAGTAACAGTGCTACAAAAGGTCAAAGGTCATATACCTCAGCTCACCTATAGGGAGATAAGAATCAAATGGTTTATTCCAGATGGAAACTTGATCCTTTGTTGCAGCTCTCAGGGAAGTCCATGGAACCTTCTTGGCCCCCGTGTTTTTTGTTTTTGATTTTTTCTATTGGATACATGCAAATAACACAATTTCCTGGCTTGCCTTTTAAATGAACCTCTATAATTTAAATCATTCCATCTGGCACTTGTGCTGCAATGGAGAAGAAATTCTTCAGTGCCTCCCCAAAATACCCTACTGGGGAGGAAAAAGGATGGTCACATAAACAAGGGAAAGTTCAAGTGAAACTACCCTAGTGGATAGCTCCTTTACCAAACTTGTGTTTTCACTTAGGGATAGAAAAGGCCCTTTGCACTGAAGACACGTCTTCTATCCTTCAGATGCCATATTTACCCCAAATCCAAGAAGTCTGAATTTAAGATACGCCCCTAATAATGAGATTCTGTACATGGAAAAGTTATAAACCTGTTATAATTTTCCATGTCAAGTACCTACTTATTGGAAGTTTGTCTTAAATTCATTCCCCTCACTACTGCAGTAGGGAAAGTGGTGGCAGAGAAGTAGGCAATGGTAGGGCATGTGGCAGGGGAAGCAGTAGAGGAGCAGGCAGAGGGGGAGATAGAAGAGGGGCAGGCGATGGGGAAAGCAGTAAGAAGGCAGGTGGTGGGAAGCAAGTGGTAGTGGGGGCAAGTGGTTGGGGAAGTGGTAGGGGGTCAAGCAGCCTGATCCCTGCCCCTTTCCCCGCCTTACACTGTCCTTTGCTATCTGTCCCTCCACCACTTGCCCCATGTGCATGCCCCCCAGTGCCTGCCCCTCCTGCCCCACTGCTACCTGCCCCCATACCATCTGCTCCCCCACTGCAGACCCTGCGCCCCCTCCACTACTCCTTCCTGCCATTTACCCTGTGGCTTTGGCAGGGCTCTCAGCCTGCTTAAGCCCCTACCTGGCCTGATAGCAGTGGTGCTGGTGACAGCTCTGGCCTGGGCTCCAGGGCCCACAAGAACTACCATCACTGCAACAGCTGGAGCTCAATCAAACGTACTGCATGCCCTGGGCTGAAGTAGGGCCGGAGCCATGACCCAGCCTGAGGGTAAGCAAAAGGGGTGAGGAAATGGGAAGGCAGAGTCAGCGGTAGGGTAGGTAGTAACTATGGCTGCATTCCTGACCCTGTGTTGGGTCTGGACCTACAACAGCTGCCTGCCCTGCAACAGCTTATACTCAAGTCCAGGATTAGTCCTGTCCCCCTGCCCCTATTAAATAGGGAAGAATCCTTGATTTGGATTAAGAAATATAGCACTGATAACAGATAAGAACTGTAAATAAAAGCAATGAAAGATCCAGACCTTGTTGAGCTGTACCCACTACATGACAGGGGCAGGGACAGAAGAAGTCAGAAGTAATCTTTCTACTCTCCTACTCCTGGAGTTATCCAGGTTTCTCTTACATGCCATTTTTCCCCCCTTAAGCAACAATGCCAACTTTAGCTGAGCAAAATATCCCCATTAGCACCTCCACTGAATCAACCATCTGGGACTTGTATTGTGCAGTATAACACTAACAACCTGTAGACCTGTCTTCAAAGTCTCAATCCTACTACTACAATCCTACTACTGTAACAGATTTCCATGACTAAAAAGCATTTTGGATCCAAGCTAAGCAAATATTATTTTAAGCTAAAAACACAGGCTTGATACCAAAACTAAATAAAAAGTAAATGATTGCATTGTGTATTATTCTTCACAATACAACCTCACTTCTCACAAACCACTTATGAATGGAATTCCAGTGTGTACAACTACAGAAGATAACAGCTTGCATTATGATTCAAACCTGATAAAGTATGAACTAGCTATAATAATTCCCCAAGAGCATTTAATATGTTGAGTATTACATTACTAGTATCAAAATTCTTTTCACTTTATGGGAACACATAAATCATTTAGATTGAAATGCATTGTATTCTATTCCTTACTGACTCTGCTGAATTGTAAATGGGGTAGAGTTGAAATTTTTAAATTGCAATTCCTAGGAAATTTTGACTCCATTCTCTTCCGTATATTCTTTTTCTTTTCTCCTCCTTCCTTTCAAAGTTCTTGGGCCAGATTTTCATAGCAACTCTAATCCCACTTAGGCACCCAAGTGAACTGACCACATATTTGAAAGCCAACGGCATACCAGGAGCTCCAACTGAGAAGAGTGGAAGATGCTGCATGTCATGCTTTAAAAAAAAAGAATCCAATCATTTTCAAGGTTTCTCAGAAGAACATCTGGGTGCTCAGCTCTTTTGTAAAATCTACCCTTTGTCAACACTTACAGTAAACCCTTCAATAAATTACTCATAATTAGTCACATAGCTACATGCAGTTCCTTGCAATAATGATTCTTCTCTATGATGTATGAAACTTCAAAAGAAGAAGGGGAAGGACACTGTCTAATTTATATTTTTCTGTCTTATCTCATACTGGATTTTCTACCAGTACTGGATTTTAAAAACCACCACTTCAAGTTCGGGCTGACTAAAACCCCTGTGTTGTGCACACACCCCACTGACTTACCTGCCACTCCAGTGGGGAGGGGAGGATGAGCTATTGGCGGGGGGGGCAG
>NW_017728998.1:16264576-16270919 GCF_001723915.1 Gavialis gangeticus | reverse complement strand
TGGGGAGGGGAGGATGAGCTATTGGCGGGTGGAGCAGTCCCTAGACTGCAGCAGGGGAGAGCTGGTGCTTCCCTCCATGGCAGTGGCACCCCACCCAGGTGGCACCCGGCTCAGGAAGACCTGGGGGGTACCGCAGCCGTAGAGGGAAGCGCCAGACCCCCACACAGCTCAGGCAAGCAGGCAGACTCCGGTGGGAGGTGGGGGGAATATCAGGCTTGCTGCTTTTCTTGGCCAGAGTCTGCTTTCCTAGGCTGCTGTCAGGCTGCCTGCAGGACTGTGGAATTGCATGGAGCCCGGTGCTTCACTTCACAGCTGTAGGGGCAACAAACTAAAACTCCTTGAAGGAGTTTTAGTTTGCTGCACCTCAAGTTATTTAAGGTGCATTATGCTTCTGAATATCCTACAGCGGCTGGAATTAATGCACAATACGCTGCCGACATGTGCAAACACTAACACCATTAAAGCAGTGCAAAAGCATTTAGCCCTCTTTAAAGTGCTGTACACACATGCCTGTTGTTTCATCTACACATGGCCAGGGATATAAAGGGCTTGTATTTCTACCTTTTGAAAATCAGGTCCTTTTAAGGGTACATCAATTTGTAATAAATTAAGTAAAGTAACACACTGAAGGACAGGCTGAACTAAGTCAGTTACATATTACAACCTTCTCTCAAAGTCATTCAGAATTGTGTTCCCGTGAAGGTCAAGATCATGTAATGGTCTGACCTGCTTTAATTAAGAAATGTTACCTTGGAGTAGCATTTTAATTTTTTCCTCCATTTCTAGAATTAACAACTTCATACATTTTTTCAAGGAGATAAAACAGTGTTCAATTGTACATCATTTTGGGTGTTTATGCCAAACTGAACTAATAATTAGCCCAATGTAAGTCAGTATAAATCCTTCCAGGTTCACTCTACTAGAAAGTAATGACAAGGTCTTAAATGTGTGGTTGGTGTTAATCCAACCATGACTGATGTTAGCCAGAGGGAAAAGATGACACATTGTATGGGAGGTCAGGAAGAGTTCATAAAGAATCAAGAGAGAAAAATGGTCTGTTAATAGGGTCATCGATATTTCAGTTTGAATGACCATGACACAAAAATAAACAAAGTATCTGAAAATTTTTTGCACATTTAGAGCCATATATGACCCTACTAGGTGATTCAGATGTAAACCTCTAAGGGAAAATGATGAAGACTCATGTATAGTCTCATGTATCTCATAGCTGCAAACGTAAAAATATCCCCCTGAAAGTGACTGTATACTATATTTTCGAGGAAAACAAGAGATCAGGCATGTTGGGTAAGTTATAGTGACATCTGCAGTTGATGTCTTGCTATGCTTAGACATAAAACTTGTTGTAAACCCACTATTTATGTGCTGTAAGATTCAAGGATTTTTGCATTAAAATTGTTTCTGTTTCCTTGCTTTATGTTATTGTCAAAACATTTTAGTGAAAGGCTTCAGGCTGAGAGGCCCAGAGATCAAAGTCTTCAATCTTCAGACCACAGCCAATACTAATCTTTGTTTCTTCTTTTTTTCTCTCTCTCTCCCAAACTGCTGAACAGTATAAGCAGTTTTCCAACTTTGTTCTTCATTCTCCTATATACCTTCATAATGACCTGGAGCAAACTAACAATATCTTCATTCACACATGAGAAGAAAGGAAGCTGTGATTTAATTAGGCCACAACTTTATTAACTTAACTCATCTGAGAACTATCAGTAATATAGTGAAAGACATGATGATTCATAGGCGATGTGTAGGGTGGGCACAGGGGGACACATGCTCTCCCCCCCCCGAGATTGGCCACCGCCGAAGCCACTGCTGGCTTCTGCTGGTAGTTGCTGTCCCCGCCCCCAGTATAGATGCAGCTGCCGGCAGCTGCAGGTGGTCCATATTCTCTGCCTGCTGCTTGCCACCCCCCCCTTACCACCAACACCACCATAGCCACCTGGAGGCAGTCCCCACTCAGCCCACCCTCCCTGCCAATGTCACTGCGGCCGCCACTTGCTGGTGATCACTGTGCCACCCCCAGCGTGAGGAGGCACACATTGTTCATGACCTGATTCATCCCTTACCTGGTTTCAAATACCGTTTGGCCTTTTGTTTCCATATCTGGTCACCAGAACATCGCTGGAACCCCACTGCTCTCCACCCTCTGTATGATAATTAAAGGGCTGGCAAAAGGGAATTACCCTTTTGCAATGGTGGATGCAAACTCCTTGCTCCTGAGCTTTTTCAGCAGACACTGTTCTTGAGTCAACTTCTAGTTGCTGGGATATGCCTCTCTGTTACTTTGTTCCACCTCCAACCAGAAGAATTACAAGGAATTTCATGTAGTTCCTTTCCTTAGGAATTCTGCTGAGGGCGTTTTTTATTAGAAACAGGCAATTACAATCCCACATGCTATCCTGTGCCATCTGTAAGGATGGACAGCTGTTTATTTTTAACCTCTTCCAAGCATGATGATTATGCTATAAACTCTAAACTTTTTCTGAACATGCAGTAAATTGTCCAAACTATTCTTGTTTTCTTCAGTACGAGACTGTTCTCAAATTCATAGGTCTATTAATATATAACATATATTAAAATGCAGCAGAAGCTGAATCTTTTAAAAACTTGGCATCCATGAGGTCAGTAACCCATCTTTTAGGCATGTGTGTGTTTACAGTTGCATATGGAACAGTTAGAGCATTGACATTCTTTAAAAAGCATTTGATGATGTTTTATTTTTTTTTCAGCAGCTACAATGAACTGATTAAATTCACAGGCCACAGAAATGGTTCCTGACAGCTTGTTGCTATATACTGATAGGCCAACAGCTTGTTAGGAATAAACTGTAATTCTCTGCAAATTGATAGAGAAAGGACATTTGTTAATCTAGGGAATAGCAATTTTAGAATCTTCCAGAGGTTCTCTCTGTTAGATTGAATGTGCTGTAAAAATAAGTAGCTTTGACTTTTCTTATTATGGAAGCTGCCACACTTCTAAGGCTTCAGCAACTTGGCCAGCATGTAACTGATTTGAATGTCTGAGCTTGTTAAAAAAACACAAAATTTATTTTTGCTCATTAACATCTGAATTTTTTTTCAGCAGAAATGAGAGAATGGGAGTTCATTTTCATTTATGAGTGATTACTGAAGCATGGGGAGATGTAACAATGAAAACCAACTTCTTGAAAAACTAATGGCTAGAATCAAATACCAGGTAATTGGCAACAGGTGACCAATCTATGAGAGAGACACCTTTTATTACATCCACACAAATCAAGATACTCTAAAGGATCAGAATACTTTCCTAAAAGGAAAGAGCAAGATAATTGTGTATATACAAGTGGCATAATTGTACCACTTAATCCAAGAGGCACAGAATGACAATGTATAATTGTGTGTCAGAGATACATGTACAACATTAATCAATTGAGTTTCCGAATGCTCTCACAGAGTCTGGTGTGAAAAGTAACACATTTAAGTCAAACAGAATTTGTGTCAAGTGAAAGAAGAATATATTTTTAAATATCAGCCTAATTCAATGTTCTAAATTATGCTTTCCGCCTATATGATCTCCCCCAAATTAAACACCATCTTGTTATTTTGTTTAATCAAATGCATTTTTGTGTTATCTTTATTGTAATAAAAGTAACAAGCACAGAGAGTAGGCTCAGTTAATATTTTTTGTCTCAGTTACACATCACCTTGTTTTACAGGAAAGATCATTGTTGTGATGGACAAGAGTGGAATGGTTTTAATGATATGGTAACTATTGTATTAATAATAATTCTATCTAGTTATATAGCATTTCGTATAGACGCTGAATTACATAACAAAGACTGGAGTCCACATTTATCTCAAATTAACTTACACTATTCTGGAAACTTTATGGTTTTAGAAAGAAAAATCTCACCTTTAATGGGAATTTTTGCCTAACATACACAAGGGGCACATCTACATGTCACCCTACAGTGATGTAGCAATGTGCTATGTCACTGTATGGCATGCTACGACAATGTAGTGATCATATGTGATCAGCAGCTATGTCGCCATAGTAATGGCATGCTTTCCTATTTTAGCGTGCCACTACGGCAACATAGCAGCAAAATCTAACTATGCACCATGTGCACAGTGCAGTACAGGCAGTTACTGCTCTGTGAATTAGTAATCCCAAAAGAAAGTACTAAAGCATGGCACCATAGCAATGTTGCTGTACAGTGACATATAGATGTGCCGAAGAAAGTGGAAAAAAATGGATAATATAGAACTAGTAAAAATAATTCCATCAATATTATATTTAAAGGCATGGCTGGCTTTTCAATTGGCCAAATTTTTTTGCAATTATTTTAAAAAAGTGACTTTTTTTAAATTAAAAATTGCTCCAATTAAAAAAGAAATCAGATGGCTAAACAAACCAACCATGCAATACAGAAACAATACAAAATAAAAAATGTAAAATTTAAAGAACCTTCAGGGTATCAGAAATCTATGCATCTTCTTATAATGATTCTGGTTTTAAAAAATAATGGATTTTTTTCCCCAAAACAATAACAATGAGACCTAGTTTCATTTTTGAAAAGTGGAAATTCTGGGAAAGAAAATATATTGAAACCTCTAAGTATTTGTATTCTTTTAATGAAGATATTCATTGGTATTTGTAGAGCAGAATAGTTTTCTGAAAGCAAATTCAATCCTAGTGGTTCTAAACTGAGTAAAATCATACCTCCAAACTCCATCAAACTTTCAAGAAACTTAAATCTGGATTCATACTTAGCTGCTGTTGCTAGCATTATCTGTATTGTACTGTCAATCCAAAACCTCAGGTCTAATCACTTCCAAACTTCAGGGAAATTTGGATTCAGGTTCAAATCCTAATTATGTGGATCATCCTCATGGTAATATTTCTCTGCATTTCAGAAACTGGTGACAAATCTCAAAGCAGTGTACAGTTGCAAAGGGAAAAATTAGCTGCTTTTCAATAAAATATCCAGCACAGAATGTAATAATGCAAGAAATTTGGTTTCCAAAAGGAAAGGACAAGATATTACACTGGACAGAGACATTCTATCTCATAATTTCTCAACCCCTAGACACCTAATTTTCTACCTAGAGTCCTAAAAGAAAGCTGACCTCAGAATTCCCTGAGGCATGCCAAAGGGATAGATTGTAGATGTATCACCAAGTAAGAAAGGTCGTTCCCTTGGGGTCTGAGGTTATGGTTCTACATCCATATTACTTTAATCCCAAGAGCAGTTTATGCACCCAATACTTATTTCAGCATTATTTTAATCGTACCTCCCAGGATATTTAAAAATATGAGCAATTGTTCCTAAAAAAAAACCTAACAAAGAAAAGAAGCTTTACTATATTGTGGGATGGCAACAAATGAAGACAGACACAGACTGTACCATTTGCAAATGCAATGAGCATTGTAACAGATATGACTAACCTGGGGTGTGAGGGGAGGGAGATCAGCTTCACACAAGAAATTGGGAGCCTGTGGTCCACTCTCCAATACACCAAACAAAAACTAAAGTGAACCAAAAATTAACAAATACAATCCCACATAGGATGGTAACTTTAATTCAGCCAAGTTTTTGAATGATTTGTATCCAAATGGTTTTACTATTTATCTCCAACTTAAATAGACAGGTTGAAAGACAGCCAGTGTGGGAAATGCTTCAAAACTAGTAGCCAGAACCCATTTGCTTTTTTTAATTTGATCTTTGCAGATGTGTAGATATTTATATATTTTAAAGAAGACCTCAAAGATAAAAGGAAACTAATGCATATATTTTCCCCCTGAAAACACAAACAGATTTTTTAGGATCTGTGGGAATATCAGCAAAAAATATTTTTCTTAATCCTATCACACTGCAAATATGGCATTATGGGACATAAAACCTGAAAACACCTTGTGCAATGATGTGAACCACAAATGCCAATACTGCATGCGGTTATGTCCATTGTAGCATATATTTTCTGAAGCCTGAATTGATTTTGCTTCAGTGTCACAAAATCTAGTAACACGTTTGCAGAACCCTGGAGGATTCACTTCACTTTTGATTCCAGAAATGCAGCTACATGCCTGCAGTGCCCAGTCTAAAAGTTAGGGGGCACTAGAGCAAGCAGCTTGGACCATCCAGATTCAAGTTAACTCACAGCCTCCCAGTATGCTCTGCACATTCCCCATAACTCACCACTTCGCAAGGTGGGCAGTCTACCCTTGGTCCTTGGATCACATAGTCCTCCAGACTTGTCCTTGATCGGGATCACTTGCTTATCAGTTCATTCTATACAGCTTAAACTAAGCTGTAAAGATTGAATCAATTCAGCTTCAATCTCAG
>NW_017728998.1:16243484-16259576 GCF_001723915.1 Gavialis gangeticus | reverse complement strand
CTCACGACTTCGCAAGGTGGGCAGTCTACCCTTGGTCCTTGGATCACATAGTCCTCCAGACTTGTCCTTGATCGGGATCACTTGCTTATCAGTTCATTCTATACAGCTTAAACTAAGCTGTAAAGATTGAATCAATTCAGCTTCAATCTCAGTATTTTTTGTCTAGATCCTTGAAATATTTTCCAAAGATCCAGCCACTTTCATTTTCCATTAAGCTTTCCTGAACTTTGGTGACCAGAACTGCACACAGGATCACAGATGATGTCCTTTTTAGGTGCAGCCCTGTCATGACAGACAATACTCTAATTGATATGGACATTTTTTGATGAAATAAGTTGACAAAGATCAGGAACTTACTGGATAATGAAGACCCACTGTGGTAAACAAGTTAGAAGAGTCAAGCACTGGGGAAGGAGAAATACTTTAATGTGGCTGTGGCTTGCACTGGATTGGCTGGTGTCACTTACTGGTAACATCAATACATTACTGAAGCCTCAGTGAGGAGATTATTTGAGCTCCCTGGCATTGACGAGCTTGTTTAGATGAAGTATATTACCGCTGATTTGTGAAATCACTCGTAAGATTTCAAATACTATAAGTGATAAAAATAAATACATTAACAATTACACAGGGAAAAGTAACATATATCGCTTTACATGAAACTTATAATTACCTACCTGGCAACAGAGCTGTACTGTTACCCAGAACATCCACAGGTGGTGGATAATGGAATGATCTTCAGGGAAGGTATGCTGTGAAATAAGCAGGGATAACTGTGACAAATAAGCAATTGCAGAACAATCAGTGTCAGCATTACCAAAATGTGGTGGGGACAGCAGATAGCAATGCTTTCCCTCCTGAAAAGCCACATATAGACTTTGACAGTGCTGTGACATGGAGAGTATAGGTAACCATTACAATAAACCTGTCCAGCCTCAGCGGTGAATCAGGAAGAAGATGCTAGAATCTCAAAGGCTATGAATGTAGATGAAGAATGCAGTGGAATTAGATCTCCAATTGTCTTAGCCTCCTTGCCATTGCATCAAGATCCTGTTCTGTCAAAAACCATGTGGAAGCTGATATACAGCAGCTTCTCCATGATAAAAGAAATCACGCACAGGCATTTTACATGAAAACAGGTTGCCCAATACATTTTTTCAAACCATTTGGTAACAAGCTAGTGATGACAGGAGCCAGATTGTGAGAGTCTGTAATCTAGCCATGAACTGGCATGAAGGCAGCAGTTACAAGAAGGTCATGTAGCACTTGGATGAGGCAGGAATGCGATTCACCAGTGGTAACTGTGACTGAGAAGCCCTCTTCAGGATCTACTTTGCTTACCCAACATAGGGAAGAGGCTAGAAAAGGTGCCCTGGGGATAAACATAGTCTGCCTACCTTTTTCCTGACTGGATAACCACATCTAGTGGGATTGCCTTTTTTGTGGTCAAGATCAACAAAGACACATAATCAATTTTGGGACCTGGAACATCAGGACCCTCATGGACAATTCAAATAGTGAATACTCAGAGCACCACACTGCACCACACTGCAATCATAGCTTGAGAAATCAGGCAACACAACACTGATGTATCTGCACTGAGTGAAACCCAGTGAGCAGAAGATGGGCAGCTGAAAGAACAAGGAGGCAGTCGTACCTTCATTTGGAAGGGTAAACAGGAAGGAACACACTGACTTCACATAGTTGGTTTTGGCATTAAAACGAACTCTTAAGCAACTCAGTGTGTTCCAGGGCTGATGCATAGGGAGTGCACGTGGGTGCACATGCACCGCCTGAGTGTGGCAGTGCACCCCGTACAAAAAGTGCCACTGACACTGCCAGCAGCATCTGCAGGTGGTCACTGACCCCTGGTCAGCACTTGCCAACCCCCCTACCACCAGCAGTGCTGGCAGTGTCTGTGGAAGCTCCTGCTTACTGCCGCTACTCTCCTGCTGCCATTCCCCACCCCGAGCCACTGGGGGCAGGCTGAATTCATGATGTGCTCCCTATTGGAATTATGAGCACCTCCTGTCTCTCCATCTTAAACTGGTATGGAACCAATATGCTACTGGCTTCAGTGAGTATGCCCCGATTTTTGAAGCCACCAATGAAACCAAGGAGGAATTCTTCACCAACCTTTGTGAAGTGCTTTCTGACATTCCAGAGGGAGACAGACTTATTCTGCTTGGTGATTTCAATGCCAGACTCTGAAGGGACTCAAAACAATGGAAAGGAACCAACTGTAAGGAAAAAGTGGGAAAAGTCAATTCCAACAGCATCCTTTTATGGACCAAATGTGCAGAATGTGGACTCACCATCATCAACACTCTGTTCTGCCACAAAAAAAGACACAAGACTTCATGGCAACAACCACAATCTAAACTTGGACATATAATCAGCTAAATAATTTTTTGTGCCCAGGACCACAAAAATATCCACATCACCTGAGCTGTGCTAGGAGCTGATGATTTCTGGACTGATCACTGACTCATCTGTTCAGTTATATCACTCAAACTGGCTCTCAAATAATGGCTGCAGCAAAATCAATGTCAAAGAAAAATCAACATTGAAGGACTCAAGAACCCAAACAAGCAAGAACTCTTTCAGCAGTGTTTCAGTGAGAAGCTGGAGAATTCCAATCAACAACAATGGGAGAAGGCCAACAGCACTTGGAGATCCTTCAAGTCCATCATCATCATCAACTGTGGAGAGACATCTGGATTCTTTATCATCAAGACTGGTTTGATGACAATGACCGGGAGATCCAAGAGTTGATTGACTGTAAGTGCAAAGCCTCTTGTGCTTGGCAGAATGACATCATTTCCAAGAAAAAGAAACTGAATCACCAACAAGCCAAGGCAGAAGTCCAAAGAAGGACCTACAATATGAAGAATGGATGGTAGGAAGATAAGCCAAAGGAGATTTAACATCTCACTGACATCCATGATATTTGTGTTTTTTTTCAGTGCCACCAAAGCCATCGATGGTCCAAGCACTCAGTTACCAACCACCTTGGGCATTTATACACATATCTTTTTGTTCCATGATACACTGGAAATCTTCTGCTTCAGAACAGATTCATTTAATCAAGTTTGCTCCACATGTGAGCTAATGTGAACTGTGCTGCCCTGCTTTCAGTTGTATAAGTGGCAAAATGTGCATCAGTGTGCAGAAAATCATGGTCATAGAATCATAGAATCAATGAATCGGAAGGGACCTAGACAGATCATCTAGTCTGACCCCCTGCCATGGGCAGGAAGGAGCACTGGGGGTGGCAGGGGTCATAAGACCCCACTCAGGTGCCTATCCAGTCTCCTCTTGAAGATCTCCAGGGAAGCTGAGAGCACCACCTCTCTGGGAAGCCTATTCCAGGCTCTGGCTACCCTTACAGTGAAGTAGTTCTTCCTAATATCTAACCTAAACCTATCCTCCCTCAGCTTGTGGCCACTGTTCCTGGTGACCCCAAGGGGGGCCCTGGTGAACAGACTTTCCCCGAGTCCCTGCTGGTGGCCCCTGATAAGGTTGTAGGCAAGCACAAGGTCCCCCCTCAGTCTCCTCTTGCGGAGACTGAGGAGATTCTGGTCTCTCAGCCTCTCCTCGTAGGGCTGGCCATGGAGGCCCTCAACCATACGAGTGGCCTTCCTTTGGACTCTCTCCAGGTTCTCCACACCTTCTCTATGTTTTAGTTCAAAAGCATACAACCACCATTTCCTCAGTGCCAGCGTGCATTTCACCACTTATAAAATTGCAAGCCATGCAGCACTGGGCACTTTTCAAAGTGCCTGGCACTGCAGCACTTACATATGTAAAAATGCCCCATGAGACCTAAGAATGGAGGAGACCTGATCAAGGAAAGGAGAAACATTAACACCCATTGGAAGGAGCATTTTGAAGACTTTCTCAATCAAGACTCTCATTGATGAGAGTGCTCTCAAATCTATCCTGCAACACCCAGTTGGAGAAATGGAGTTTGCCACAGGAAAATGGCATCCTTTTCCAGGAAATGGAGTCCCCACAGGCCTGATCTCGCCCATGGGCCAGACTTTGCCTGGTTTAGGGCATCAAGAGGCACAATTGACATCTTCACTGTTTTCTGGCTGCAGAAAATATACTGGGAAAAACATAAACCTCCATACATGGCCTTTTTTGACCTCGTGAAAGACTTCAACACTATCAACCAAGAAGTGCTGTGGAGGACCCTTCTGAAGTATGGATGCTCACCAAAATTCATCACTATTCTTTGCCTGCTCCATTATGGTATGTGAGAAGTAGTCCTCAGTAATGGTTCTATCATAGATTCCTTTGAAGTTAAGGTGGAAGTTAAGCAAGGTCACATCATTGCTCCAGCACTCTTCTCGATATTCCTTACTGCAATGCTACATCTGACTACCAACAAGCTTCCAGTTGGACTGGAGCTAACCTCCAAATGGATATTTAAGTAAAGTATTTAATCTCAGCTGACTCTGAGCTAAAACCAGGACTACCCCAACCTTAATCACTGAGCTCCAGTACACCGATGATGCTGCAGTATGTGCTCACTTGGAAGTAGACCTTCAGGCAATCAGTGACATCATACTGAGGCATACAAATAAATGGGACTGATGCTTAACATTCAGATGACTAAGGTCCTCCATCAATAAGCTCTTAATGAGCAGTCCCCAGCTCTAGCGATTACAGTTCCCAGTGAGACTATGAAGAACACTGAGTATTTCCCATACCTCAGAAGCCATTTCTCACAGAAGGCTGACATCAATGAAGAATTGCAATGTTTTCTTAAAAGTGCAAGTGCAGCCTTCAGATGACTGGGGAAAAGTGTGCTCAAGAATTGCAATATCAGATCTGAAACCAAGATCATAGTTTATCAAGCAGTCATGATCCTCACCTTACTGTATGGAGCTGAGATGTGGACAACGTACAGGAGATACCCCAAATCACTGGAGAAGTACTATCAATGCTTCCTCTGGATGGGGCTTTGAATCCAATGGGAAAACAGACATACCAACATTAGTGTCCTCTCACAATCAAACACCATGAGCACTGAGGTAACGATCATCCAGCATCATCTTCGCTGGGCCAGCCACATCATCTGGATATCCAACTCCAAACTCCTGAAGGAAGTTTTATTTTCCCAGCTCAGTCAAGGAATATGCTCAAGTGGAGGGCAGAGTAAGTGCTTCAAGGCCAACTTGAAACATGTAACATTAATATCAACTCATGGGAGACTATTGCCCAGGACCACCCCAAATGGAGGAAGAGTAAGCTACAAGGATCTCAGTACTTTGAAACCTTATGACAACAACAGAAGATGGAAAAGTAGAAATGGCAGAAACTGTGTTGTGGATTTAGTGAAGAATCTAGAGCCACCCACCCCACATAGAAATACATACCTGAGTTGCAACAGAGCCTGTCAATCCAGGGTTGGCCTCATTATCCATCTGTGGACTCTCAGATAAAGCAATCATGAAAGACAGTCATCCTTGACTGTGGGAGATTGCCGAGGATGATGATGATAATTACCTGTACTAAAAGGACATCCCTACAGAAGACACCTAGAGTAGGCTATTTGTCTTCTTATCGTATTAGACCAAATGAGTGATATTTTGGAATGAAACTTAAACTATAAAATGTATTTTAAGGGCCTCTTGAGTTCTGTCAAACCAAAACCAAAGTGGGAATGCTATAAAATGTCTCAGCCACTGGTTAATAATGAGATGTTATGCATTCATGCTTGAAATTGTGGGTCATTTTTGATTAACCATCTTGCACAAGAAATAAGGCATGGCATTCTCATAGTGAGTTTCCAGTGTAATATGCAAGACTATTACAGCTACACTTGTTAAAAGTGATACATATAGAACTGAATAGCAGGGACAAGAAAAAACAATTCAGCTAAACACAGGTCTCATTCCATCCTTTATCCAGAACTCAAAGTGAAAGTAGAGCTAATATTTTAAAAGATGTTATTTAAAGCATGTGTGCACTTTCCTGGTTTCAGCCAGGTCTAAAACTGTTAATACATTATGAAGCTGATTCTGTGAAAATAGATTTCTGGCCCAACTGAAAAGTAGAAACTTAAAATACGAGGCACCTCGAAAAATCACTTTCTTACAAAATTCTGGATTATTTTCAAAGGCCAATAAATGTTGACATTTCCATTTCCAGAGTCATTTCAGGTCTGCACAGTTTGTGAGAAGTTTGATGGGTAAGGTACTTAAATGGTACTTGATTCCATTCCTAACCTTGCTACAGACCTTAATCAAGTCTGTTAATTTATTTGTGCTTCAGTCCCTTTATCTATGAACTGGGGTAATAGTTCTTTTCTTTTACCCTTTCTTTCTATTTTACACCATGATATTTTTTCAGGGTGAATCTTTTAAATAAGCATCCTTGAATCAATCAAAATATGATTTCAGCATGAAACACCTCTCTATTTAAATAGCCTATTAGAAGCAGTAACTCAATATCAAGTTAGCAGTTAATTTCTTCAACTACAGAGATCTCCCTGATTCTTCTATTACTGAAAAATGCCTGATAAAATATTCTGTGAAGTTCAGTTGACTGTTTCAGGTTTCCTTTTTAAAAATTTCTTCTGAAAATTACCAACACAACAGTTCTATTGTCATCATTCCCAGTGACCTAGCACTGCCGCTCTCACAGTGCTTTTCCCTTTTCCCGGGAACTCAAATCCTCCTTCCATACTGAATTTCTAGTTCTCACTTAAGTCAGTCAAAGTGTGTGGCTACTATCATGCAGCCATTCAAAGTCTTAGTAATTAGTAGCAATAATAACTTCTGGGCATTTGAGGACTAAGCTAGGCATACACTCTGTTTGCTATCTTTTTAATAAGAAATAAGAATGTCAAACTTCAGCTGCTCCGATACCTAACCTATTAAAATTATACAGACTCCATTCAGATTGTTTCTTTTTCCCCTTATATAGTCACCATTTTTTAAATATTCTTCACTCAGGTGGTATATATCCATGCATTATGTCTGCTTAATTGACATAAGGCAAGGAATTTGTAATAATATTCTTTCAGCTCCAGGAGGGAGTGCTGCATTCTTGGACCTATAATTGGTGGCCAAGTTTCAGAAAATAAACTGTGGCCTGTGATACATATTTAAATGCTTTGAGAATGAGAACTGGTAGGGCATTTGGGTGGCACATGCTGTAGTAACGTTAAGCACCTCTTTGTAAAAGGGTCTGTCACAAAATGGATTGTTTTAAAAACCTACTAATGCAAAAAAAAATTGGTCTGAAATGATGAATGATTTCCAAAATGGCTTAAAGACTACAACATGACTGATTTTATGCTTTATGATTTCTAATTGCTTTAGATGTCCCTAGTCCATCTTAGCTGAATAATATCATTTAAATATTTTAGGTAGCTTTCTTTTAACAGGATCTTAATGTTTTTGCTTTGCTTCAGGACAACATCTTTTAATTGCTTTAAATTATCAGCGATGTCTCCAGCACTTTCACTGAACATGGATTGATTTCAATTAACTTTCTTATGCTTTAGCATAAAAGCAGTCTTATTCAATTTGCCCTAATTAGATCATACAACCTCTTGAAGCTAAAGCAATGACAGTCATTAAAAGGTTGTAGAGAGAGACAATCAAGGTTGTTTACTGCATAGTTAGGCCTTTTGTAATTTTGAAGCTGCAAGGGGAGTATGTATTTCTGCAACTGTTTGGAGAATATTAAGGCAGGTCCAAAATGTAATGCAGGATACATTTTTCACTAGATTAGGATGGGTAAGTGAGTGGATTCTACTGCACTGACATAGTGGTAAAACCTTGTGCAGCCAGGAATTTCAGCCTTGCGAAATTTGCTTTTAGCTATACAATTCTTAAATCTGTATTTTCCTATTATTAATTCTCTAACAATTGTACTGAATCTTTTTTTCCTCCTTTGAGGCAGATTAAATATATAAAAAGAAAATGAGAATGAAGTGCTGTTGCCACGATTCTGTGTGCTTTTTATTGATGTGAAAATTCCCTCCTCATCCTCACATTGCACGCAAAATAGGGCTAATGAAAGGTGCCTAGAAACTGTAGCTACTGAATGAAGGTTAATAGATCAAAGGCAGAAAATGTGATGCTGGCTCTGTGCCATCTGACAGGGACAAATGATAGGATGTAAATTCTAGAAAGTCTCCTGGAAGGAGAAGGAGAATGAGTTTGGCAGCTTGTGGGTAGATCCTATTCTTGAAGTTGAAGTGATAACTTAAGATCCAATTGACTGAAAAATCAATTCTCATGATCAGGCCTAAATGGCAGGTCTAGCTGTTTCTATAGTCTCTTCAGTTCTTAATAGGAAAGTGTAGCAGGCTTGCCTTTTGGAGATTGAGTTGAGTCCCAGGCTTGAAATCTTGCCGTTTTGATTGGTGGAGCTCATCCCCCAATCAGGAGGCAGCAAGAGGAGTCAGTCACGCCCCTTTCCTGAGGGGAGGGGGGGAGGAGTCATCCCCCCTGCCATGGACCTGATTGAAGACTGCAACACTCAGGTCGAGAAGACTTCAGGGACAGAGCCCAGGAGCATATAAAAGGAGCTGTGTGTCCAGTATGAGGGAGACGCATCCAGGACAGAGAAGAGAGAAGAGCGGGGGTTAAAAGAGCTGAGGAGAGCTGCTCAGCAGGGCGAAGCAGTAGCCCAGAAGTGCCCCTGAAAACTTTAATCAGTGGGGAGTGGTGGACAGCTCCAGCAGCTAGGCTCTCAGTGTGCAGCATGGCACATGGCATCCAGACCCTACGTGAGGTGGCTTGGGTCTGCAACCTCTGGTGTGTGGCCAGAGACATGGTGCACAGGACAGTGCCTGGAGGAGGACTTTTGCAGCGCTTGGGCAGCAGGTTCTCAACCCCTGGAACAAGGCTGGGAGCTCAATGCAGAAGGCACAGCACAGAGGGTCCAGGAGTGGACCAAGCCTGATGCTACACAAGGCAGCCCAGGCCTCTGACCCATTCCAAAAGGTTGAGTCCAGAGAGCCAGATGGTGCTCAGGCTACTGAGCCAGCTGACAGGGCCAACCCAGAGGCCCCAGAAGCCCTGTATTGTGGAGCCCTGTTCCAGGGAACAGCGACCCCCCCCAAAGCCCACTGCAGGCAAGAGAGCAGCCTGGTACAGAGGACAAGGACCACCCTTCAGGCCTGGGAGCCATGACCTTCAGGGAAAAGAGGATTCCCACAGTGGAAGGGAGTCCCCCCCCAGTTAGTTAAGGGCTCCTGAAAGGGGCGATCCCACTGAGAGGGCCCCCCTAAAGTTACCAGCTTCTTTGTAGGGCTTGGGAAAAGCCCAAGGGCATTAGGGTTTCCCCTCAGGACTGAGTTTTTCTTTGGAGTTTATCTGTTTCAGATCATATACTTACCTGTGACTTACCTGTATCTGGAGCACTGGTATAAGGTTTTACCCAGAGGGTGTTGTTTGTGTTACTGGTTTAGATTTCTTATAAATATATATATACATATTGTACATATTTTTGTATCCATGTTCCTTTCTCTTGTGATAAGTTAATGTAAATAAATGTGTATATAGTTAAGTCCCCTGACTGTCCTGTCCTAGTTCCATAGGGACAGAGAGAAACTGAGTGGTCTGCAGTTCCCACCCCACAGTACATCTGCCAACTAACAATCCCCTTCAGTTGTAGAAGGAACATATATACCCAAGTTACCTAGGCTACAAAAGGGTACTTGGGGGTTTACTTTTGTTTAATTCTTCCTAAATTGAAGCGGTGCTTCAATTTAGGGTGAAGTAAACCCCTGTGGCGTGTACACAAAGGTTGGGCTGACCTTACCTGACTCTCTGGCAGTGGGGAAGGGAGGGTGAGCTGATGGTGGGCTGAGAGGTCCCTGAGCTGTGGTGGGGAGGGGAGGGACACCCGGTGCTTCCTTCTATGGCAGCGGCAGCACCCCCCAGGCAGCACCCACCTTCAAAAACCTGGCCTGAGTGGTCCTGGACGGCAAGGCAGCTGTGGATGGAAGCACCAGGCCCCTGTGCAGCTCAGGCAGACAGGCAGCCTCCAGGGAAGAAAAAAAGAAAAAAGATCAAGCTCACCACATTTTTTTTTTCTTCAGTGGGGCCTGCCTGCATAGGCTGCCACCAGGGTGCCTGCATAGCCCCCAAGATGCATGGGGCCCGGTGCTTCCCTCAATGGCAAACTAAAGCAACTTGGAGATGTTATTTTGCTGCATCCCAGAGTTATTTAACGTGCATTACGCCACTGACACATGCAAACAGCCCTTCATTAAAGCGCATTATGCTGCCAACACATGCAAATAGCTGCACCATTAAAGCAGTGCAAAAGGGCATTAAGCCACTTTAAAAGCCAATTTTGTGGCATGTACAAATGGCCAAAAGCTTCATTTCTGCTGGAGGTAATATACTTACTTTTTACTCTCAAGGACAGGATCTGGCAAAGAGATTGAGGGGTGGAAGAAAACTTACAGGATACAAAACACTCAGAAAATTAATCTTTCTCCAATATCTTTTACTGCAAACTCAAAAAATGCAGCAAGCATCACAAAATTGTGATTTTGTGTTCCACACAAAAAGTAAAGATTAATGATCCCCTTAAAATAGATCTGTGGTTTTCTTAGATGTTAGGTTTTATTTGTCCAATGAACACACAAGAGTGTATAAAACCCTGTATTTTGGATTTAAACTTGATTGCTGAACAAGAAAGATTTCTACACCTCCCTGTCTGTCAGGCATCTGACATCACCAGGGAAGGAATCCTGCCTTATCTGCACATCAAAGAGCAACTCACAGAGACACTATCATAGACCCAGAGGAACAGACTTCCACCTTCAGCTTCCTCTGTGCAAAAATTAAGTTTATTTTCTACCTATGGAGACTTTTTATCACGTTTAATTTTCCCTGAGCCTGAGGAAGGGTATATGTGCCTGAAATCTTGCAGAAAAAGATATTTTTGGGTTATTTCTTAGTTGGTCTAATAAAAGGTATCACCTCTGAACCAAGAAATCTAGAGTTTTGCATTTCTTTTTGTCTCAGACTGACACAGCTACCAAATACATCCCTAAAACCTTGTATTACACTACTCTACTGTACATTTACTTTTAGAAGTAAATTGAGAGAAGTTATGAATGTGGGCATTTCAAAATGATGTAGCAAGGCAAGTCAAGTAGAAGACACCAAGGATTAACTCAGTTCAGAATTCAGTGAGTTTTACAGTTAGCTCATATTAAAATATTTTAGGGACAAATGTTGTGTTCACTGAAGTCAACACAAACTGAATCAAGTTTGGACCTTCAGAGAAAACACATTTACATATTGGATAAAATTCTCCTCCTCCCTACACAGTCATATTAAAATAATAGATGCTCAGAAGTATAAGAGAACAGAATTTGATCTATTATGCCAATTAACAACTTGTTCCAAAAATCTAATTTAGTCAATGAATGCACTTCATCGACTGAATTCTCCAGTACTAGCACCTCTTGCACTGCAACAATGACAAGGCTATGGACCACTAATTAGGAAGTCAGCTTTATCAGGCTGTGATATTTCTGGCAAAATCAAAGAAATGCCTGTGGCTTTTTTTCGATCACATACCTTCTGTCAGTGTGGTTAGTTATCACATCTGTCACATGGGTCACAAGTTGGTTAACACTACATGTTACAGTTCGCAGCAGACATTGTGGTCCTTGACTCCCACGTAGGAACTGACATTTCCGTAATCAGCAACATCAAACATTGCCTTTGAAGTGAAAGCCTTTATCCTTTGCTTAATGGGGCTGGTCAACAGGAGTTTGTATGAATAAGAAATCTTCTGGATGTTGTATGGCAATTTCAGGTCCACATTTTAAGTAATTTTGTGTGCATTATAATTGTAATTCTCATATTAAATTGCTTTTTCAGGAATTGCCTTTTTCTACTTTTGTTTATACTGGTCACATCTACACATGTGCCAGACTGTGCAGTTGTTACTGCACAGTCATTTAGTACTTGCTTAAGTACTAAATGACTGTGCACTAGTCACCATTATTGTGCAGTCCTGGTGCCTCATGGATCATTTCCAACACTACTGTACAGTAGCAATGTACTACTGTGCAGTAGCCTGTTGTTACTACACACTAGCGTCGGCATCACAGTTCATGCTTGCCGACACTACGTCACCATAGCAATCAGCTACGGCAAAGTAGCTCATCGCTATGGCAATGTATCTTGTGTAGGTGTACCCACTGTGACACAACCTACATGAGAAAACAGCATATTATTCTAGAATATGTGTTCCCTATTAGAGTTACAACGGGGGCATCTACACAGTCATTTGGTCCAGGATGAGTTTATTTGCGAGTAGGCTATTCATGAGTTAGTGATCCCAGGGAAGCATCTACACATGCAGGGATGTGGGACCAGATTTGATGCTCCAAGCAGCAAACTGCTCCCACTTTCTGTGGCCCTGTAATGGGCCACTAGTACCACCAGGGGGGAGCTGAAAGCTCCAGCCACAGCTGGCAGCCACCAGCAATGATGCTGAAAAGCCAGTCCAAATTTGTGCTCCCCGGCCAGCCACTTCCTTGGCCAGAAGCAGTGTGCACAGCACAGGGGCAGCATGGGGCAGCTGTCTTATCCCCACCTCTGCCTCCCCATGCCATGAATGATTCAGCCCCTGCCTCTGGCAATGATGCCCATAACCCTGGGTTCCTGCTTGCCACCATGCTGGCCCTGATGGACTGCCACATTGACTGGACCCTTTTGGTGCCCCCCCCCCACTGTGACTGCCTGCCTGGCCACACTGTCCCAGAGCTGCTGATGCAATGCAGCTGCCTCCTGGACCCTGTCCTGGCTGAACCCCAGCATGGAAGCCAATGACAGACTGCTGGATGCTGCTGACTTCACCCTCCTGGGCATCTAGCCCCACCACCCTTGGGTCCACTGAGCCAGCCAGGACTGGTAGTTGCACATCATCCAGCAGACCTAGGACAATGAGCAGTGGCTGAAGGCTTTCAGAATGAACTGGGTCACCTTTCTGGACCTCCTGGAGCAGCTCTACCTATACCTAGAGTGGCAGGACACTGCCATGCAGCAGCCCCTCCTTTCACATATCCCAGCTGCCAACAGCAGCCTCTCCTGCATGCAGCTGCAGGGGCTGCAGATCAATGAGAAAGAAGCTGTTTGTGAGAGTTTGCAACATTTTTAGATGAGATGCTCTTTACCAGGAGCCTGTGTGCTCCCTGGACTCAGATAGGGTGTTGGGCATGCACAGGTGCCCATGGACCATGGGAAGTCAGCTAGGAAGAACCCCCTCCCTCCCCTGCACCCACTTCTCATGTAGGCCAGACTGTCTTTTGTTCTTCTAACAAGCCCATGGAATCCAGGCTCAGGGGGCATGGGCTTTCCTGATGACTGCAATGCAGACCTGCTTGCACCCCTGCTCTCTCCACAGGGGGGATCCCTGTGGAGGCAGGCTGGGACCAGCCCCAACCCACAGCTGCTCTGTTCCCTGAGTATGCCCCTGTTGCATGTGACCCAAGCACAGTGCAAGGAGTTGTTTACATGGACAAAGGAGTACCCAACCCAGCCTTGTTGCTGCTGATTGCCATGTTGTCCTGGGTGCACTTGCACACTTGGCATGGGTCCCTGAGCTTTGAAGGTGTGAGTGGCAAGCCTAGGTTTCCCCATAATCTGTACCACCACCTGGAGGAGTACCTGTGGCTACTACCTACAGCCAAGGAATATATCACCACCAGCATTGGCATGTTCCTCAGCATGTGAGGGGCCCAAGCCTGTGCACTGTGGAGGCATAGTGCAAAATTTTATTGAGCAGGCTGCTCCCACCTCCCTGAATGCTGTGGTGGGCAAAACCCAAGGGCAGGGGAGCATGCCCAGGCCAGGCAGGCAGCAGAGCAGCGGTTGGGGTGAGGAGGGCCCTCCCTCCAGTGCAGGGCTTACTACATGGGCAGTGTTGCCAGTGGGTCTAGCTGATCCTGGCTGGCAGTGACAGTGTGCAGCTCCTGGCAGACTCCACAGTTGGAGGGGCATGGTATATTGGTGCCTGGGCAGGGTCCCCTTGGGGAGGAGCTGACACTGCTGGTAGCTAGTGGTGACATGACCAGCTGCATCTTGTGGCTGAGGCTGATGTCTCAGAGCTGTCAAGGCAGGTGCTGGTCTGGGCTCCCTGAGTTGCTGGTGGAGTATGGGGATGGAGAGCTCAGTGGGATGGGCTTCTGGCTCCTCAAGAGACTCTCCTCTGGCAACATGTCACTGTGGGTTCCAGGATGGAGTAGGGGCTTGGGCAGACTGCACATGTTGCAGTACAGAGTACGGCTGTAGCCTGGGTCCTGGGGTGCAAGGATATCTGTCAGCTGCCACATAAAGGGCATGGACTTATGGGCACTTCCTGACTGATAGTTGTGGTTGGAGATGGAAACTCACTGTGCCTGCAAGGCCTTGAACTTTCTGCAGCACTGCTGCACAGACCAGTTATGCCTATGCACCCACATCCAGCATGACAGCTGCTCATAGACAAACACATTGGAGCACCCACTCCATGTAAACTGTTGCTTCACCTCCACCTTGCCCCAAAGTGCTACAAAGTTGCCAGTCTCCTCCATGGAACAGTTGGGGCCCCAGGTGGTGGGGTGTGGCATAAGTGATGATGAGGTCATCAGGGCTCTCATACTGACTTTCCAGGCCTCTGAATGGCTATCCCTGTGCTGCCAGGCCTGGGCAGCTGTCTGCAGTGCCCAGCTCAGGTGCAAGGCATAGGACTGGCAGTTGCATAGGGAGGCAATGCTCTGCAGCACCTGCAGGCTCTGGGAAGGCTGTTGGGGTTTAGATGCAAGCAACTGGAGCTGGTCCTGGTGACCAGGAGCTTCCAGCAGTTGGGCCGGTGTGCTGAGAGGGCTGGCAGGAGCCTGCAGCACCTTGCAGGCCTGGATGGCATGGCCCTGGGAGCCACACAGCACTGCAGTGCCAAGGAACAGCTCTGGGGTGTAGACAGGCTCCCACAGGTAGTCTGCAGCTTGTGCATGGGGAGCAGAGGCCAGTAGTCACCTCAGACTTCCTGCACATGTATACCCCAGAGTTCAAACTTCCTGCAGACTTTTAAGGGCCTGAGGTTGGGGCAGCCAGAGAACCAGGCCAGCCCTGGGGCAGGAGAGGCTCCCAGTGCCAGGGCCCTGAAGCTGATCTTAGGCTGGCCACCTAGTGGCAGAGCTGACTACACTGCAGTGTCTGCATGTGTTACTGTGCAGTAACTACTCATGAGTAAATTTGCTACTTGCATTTACAGGTAGACATGCATGCTACTGCATGCAAACTCTGCTACTGTTTAGTAAAGCATCTCATGTAGACACACCCACTGTGTAGTAACATTTCCTACAGGACACATCCTCATAGGGGCAAGACTGTCTTACACTCATCCACCTTCTGGCTAGTAACAGCTATGGGCGCATCCACACATGCAAGCATGTATGCTTGCAGGAGCTCAAATAGAAGCAGTGCAAATTTGAGCCAGGGCTTTTTGCCTCAGTGCATGTGCTCAGACATGCACTTTGTTGTGGAGCAAATTGTGCCACTTGGGGCAAAATAACCCTGCCTGGCTCCTCCCAGATTTGCAGCCAGAGGGAGCTAGAGCCTGGGGCTAGCTCCTGTGCTGTTCCCAGCAGTATAAAAAGCTTCCCTGTCCTGGTCCCATCCATATAAAAAGCTGCCCTGGCAAGCAGCTCAGGGCTACTTGCTCTCAAGAGCTTCTGGGGCCCAGCCAATTGGTACCTGGGGACAATACCCCTTGTGCCAACTGGACTGCTGCAGCAGCATCCCAAATCCATTTTTAAAAATACCCCAAAATCCATGTTCTTCCACAGTTAAAACAAAAAAACCCACTCTACATGCCACACACACATATCTCTAGAGAGAGAGACAGAGAGAGAGACAGATCAGTCGGGCAATGCTTTATTGGTATAGTTACAATGTTAAAACAATCTGGAAGCCTACCAGTGTCTCTGTCATCATGAAAAAATAAATTCTAAATACCTATATGTGTTGATGTGTACTTTTTGTTTTCTTCACACATGATGGGTGTGTGATGGGGGATGTGGTGTTTGCAGGAAGGGGGTGAGAAGGGGTG
>NW_017728998.1:16242718-16243444 GCF_001723915.1 Gavialis gangeticus | reverse complement strand
AGGTGGGTGGGTGTGTGGAGGGGTGTAGGTTGGTATATGGTTAGTTGTGGGGCAATTGCTGGGGGGACTGTGGGTGTAGGGGACCTTGTAGCAAGGCTGCTCAGGAGGGATGGGTCCCCTGCCCCCCACAGGGTTCAGTCCCACTCCCAAAGCACATGGAATGCTCCCTGGCACAGGGCCCCAGCTCACCCCTGAAGGACCAGTCCCTATCCCCCACAGAGCCCCAGCCCCCCTGCCCAGGGTCCCAGGCACCCTGGAGGTCCCCCCCCACTCAGGATCCCAGTTCCACCCTGGAGGGCCCCAGTCCCCCTGCCCAGAGCCAGTAACTGACCTTTCACAGCAGCAGTGGAGGGACTATGCACTGAGCCCAGCCAGGTCCTGCTGGCCTTGAGGCTCCCCCTGCCACCCAGCTGAGCTGGTCTCATGGTGACACAACCCAGTGCGGCACGTGGGGACTTCATGCCATGCCCAGCTGGGTCCTGTCACCCTTGGGGCTGCTTTGCTGCCCAGCCGGGCCGAGCAAGGCCCATGGTGACAGGACCCAGTGTCGCACATGGGGACCATGTGCTGGGCCCAGCCGGGTCCTGGGACCCCTCTGCTGCTTGGCTGGGCCAGGCCCATGGCAACAAGACCCGTCACGGCACGCAGACTCCGTGTGCTGGGCCCAGCTAGGTGACAGGAACTGCATGCCATGCTGGGTCCTGTCACTGTGGGCCAGGCCTGGCC
>NW_017728998.1:16237484-16237718 GCF_001723915.1 Gavialis gangeticus | reverse complement strand
GGCCCAGCTGGGTCCTGCTTTCTGGCTGGGCCCTTCCTATAGCAGCAGGACCCGGCCTGAATCCTGCAGGCCCTGGGGCCACTCATGCAGCCAGATGGCACGAGCAGCCCCAGGGCCAGAAATCCCCGGCTCGGCTCCACACGGTCCCTGTATGCCAGGCCAAGTCCTGCTGCTATAGGAAGGGCCCAGCTAGGTGACAGGAACTGCATGCCATGCTGGGTCCTGTCACTGTGG
>NW_017728998.1:16225797-16232484 GCF_001723915.1 Gavialis gangeticus | reverse complement strand
CAGGAACTGCATGTCATGCTGGGTCCTGTCACTGTGGGCCAGGCCTGGCCAGGCTGGGTGGCAGATGGGCCCCAGGGCTGGCTCCCACCTCTTCCTCGCTGTGCCTGCGGGGGGGCGGGGTGAGGACCTGGCCCAGCCCCATGTGGCTCTCTAGTTTGGCTTTGCACTGGAGCAGATCACATGGCTCCAGGAGGTGCGGCTCCTGTGCGCATCTCCCGGATCCATGCGACCCACTCTGATGCAAAGCTGGACTAGTGAGTTGCATGGACCTGGGCCTGGTCCTCACCCCTCGCAGCCCTGAGGACATCCCCCCCACCACTCCCCAAATCCTCCCACATCCCCCGCCACCCCTCACCCACCCACACCCATGAACCACCCCCCTGCACTTACCTTGGATAGCGCTGGGTGCCAGGGGCAGCAGGAGTACCAAAGAGATGCTCTGGCCAAAACCAGAGCGTCTCTTTTGGAGGACTAACTCCTGATGGCTCCAGGCATGGTATGGAACTGTGCCTTGCTCTGCTGTATGGTGGAGTAGTTTTTTAGACCCCTGGATATCCAGGGGTCTAAATTTCTAACTTGCAGGATGGGGAACTTTTTTTCATTCCTGCATGTGCCTCTTGCCCCACCTCAATGGGGTTTGAGGCAGGGAAAGAGGCACGTGCATGCCCTAAGGGTTCTACCTATGTCTGGTAAAAAGCTATCTTTTTCTATGTTATCAATCAAAAGGCAGCCAATGACAAATTAATTAACAGAAGATTGTGGGCCATCTTCCTTCAGCAAGTCCCTGGTAGAAAATGACCCAAATAAGGCAAGTCTGTATTAATAGTACAAAAGAACTAATTCAGTGTCTGATCCTCTATTCCCTCAGGGAGGGAGCTAATGAGCTGTCGTCAATAATCATGACACTTCATCCAGCTCTTCTACAGCTGCTTAGGTCTGAAAGGTTTTTGTCCTCCCTGGTCAACCACCAAAACTGGGCTATGTATAACTTTGGTGCTTAGATCTGATACCTCTCACAGATGGACAAGTTGGGTCTGATTAAGTCTACAATACCTCACTACTACTGCATTGATCAGCATGAGGTTTGTATAAACCATCTCACAGACTCTGCCTTGATTTGGTACCTGAGGAAACAGGGGCTGCTGTATGCTCTCCCAGAATAGGATAAAGTTGTTGGTATCTCATGAGTCACTCTGAAGCTATACTTCACATGGAAAGAATGTAGATTAAGAGAGAGATACAAGCAAATAAACTGGGAAGGGAGGGGAGATGCGTCTTTCATAGCATCTTAAGAGGGCATAATCAACAGCCAAGTTAAGGAGTTTCCAGTGAGATAATAGAATATATCTACAGCCTAATTCAGCTGTCTATACACATGCTCGGGGGTGGGGCATTTTAATTAGAACAGTTTCCAGACAGCAGCTCTATTAAAATGGCTTACTGTTATGTGTATTAAGCCCTCACATATTTTAAAATGGCTGTGGGACATTTTATCTAAAGCTTATTCAAAAAGGTTTAGATAAAGTGCTACCACATCCATTTTAAAATCCATGGGGGCTTAATATAGGTGATGATGCAGCCATATTGAAGCATTTGAATTATAACATGGAGTGGACTTGTTTAACTGAGTTTTCTCTGATGCCTTCTAATTAGGATGTAAATGAGCACGTGCATAGGCAGCCTTCATGGCCAAATCTCCTTTTTTTCTAATCCCGAGAAAACAGCTTTTGGCTGAGGTATGACTCCTGCTCTTTTCCCCCCAATTTTATCTTCTGTGATAACACTGTGATGCAGGCCTCCCTTCAATTTGTTCTTTCTAGAAGCCCATGCTCATGGACACATGCAGTCTTAACATCCAAAAGACCTTTCTTGGATCTGCAGACATTCCTAGGGTCACTATCATAATAAGGTCGGATGGGAATGGAAACCACTATTATACAGAACCCTGGCATAAGTCTGTAGCAATAACCACATGGGCTTTAGGAATCTCTAACCTGTGTTTTGTTCATTTGGGCTGAGCTGATTTTTAAGACATTAACATTATAAACACATAACTAAAGCTTGTCCTTCCCTGAAACAAATCCAAAATTGCATTGCCTTTTTCCTGATCCTACAATTATCTAGGTTTGCCATCAGAGTAGCATCCTGCATTCATATTTAAAGATGGCTGGAACTTGTTATAAGGAGGGTCTCCCCATCACAAATATAAATGGCCATATCATCTAGATAGGTGATGGTATATGAGATGGGTGTGCTCTAGGGTATGATATATTAAATGTTGAAATGTTGTGGGCATGGATGTCAAAGTCATAGTCTATATTGATACACCCCAAATAAACATGATCTGCCAGTGCTTGTCTGTATGGTCCAGCATCTCAGGAATATATAGGGTTGTGAGAAATTTCACCAGCTGTTTTGACTAATTTTGAGCTCAAAACAGCAAAATGGAAACAAAATGAAGGATTTTGAAACAGCCTCAGAATGAAACAAGGGCAGTAAAAGATTTCAAAAGCTTCAAAATATTTTGAGTTTTGAAGCTGAAGCCAGGCTTGCCTGCAGGGAAACAGAAAGTAAGGAGAAGGGGGGAGAAGAGGGGGAAGGACTGCTCTCATATTGACTGTGTAGCTGACCAGTGACTGTGATCCTTCCCTGAAGTCCCTTCCAATCCCAGTGCTGTGGGGGAGAGAAAAAAAAAAAAAACAGCATAAAAGGCAGTATTGTTTGAACAATACTGCTTTCTGCCTTGGGGTCAGTTACTGAGCTATCTTCCAGAAGCTTAACAGCGTTAGACAACAAAGGCTACTACCATCGATTTCCTACTTGCTAGCCTAGCAAGTGGGATTCCCTCACTGCCTTTTGCTTTAATTCTATACCCTTTTATTTTATTATTATATTCATTGATTGATTCTTTTCAATTTCATACTTATATTGCATATTATAATATAGAATTTATATAGGAAAACACACATATACTTTTATATATTTTTATAAAGACAAGACACTGAAACACACCATGAAGTGTGCTGGAAAGGGAGGTGGGCCAGCCTTCAGGGAGGGGTGGAAGAGGGGGCAGAGGGAGAGGTGTAAGTTCCCCCCTCAAGCAGAGACACAGCCTCTTTGCTACAACAAGCAGACACGAGGCTTCCACTAGTACAGGAAGCAAGGAGAGGGGAGTAGTGCCAGTGCCACTGCTGGTGGCTGAGCCTGCATCCCCGCCCCCCACCATGACAACAAGCAGCAGCACCAGCATGACAGTCTCCTCCACCCCCATTTCACTTCCGATGCTGAGCCTTCCAGTGCGAGAGGAAGAGCTGGAGCTGGATATGGATCTGAGTGCCCTAACAAGGGAAATTCTGGGGAAGGATGGGGAATCATTTGAGTTTGTGCTCCACACCCCTCAAATTTCCCCTAGAGCCAGGTCTCCTTCACTGGAAGGCACTTCAAAGGAGGCTGAGGTAGAGGTTGCAGAGGCAAGTGGCTCAGCTGAGTCCTCTTCTCCTGTTGCTGTGCCTCTACCTGCTGAGGAGGGAGAAAATGCAGCACTGAAACCCCAGAAGCGAGTGGGTAGTGTGCTATGGATCATTTTGAGCTGACAGATAATACCACATGTGTTATCTGCCTGCACTGCCAAGCCAAAACCATCTGGGGCAAGGGAACAAAACACATGAGCATCACAGGAATGCTGATGCATCTCTGCAGGTACCACCCCCTTTCCTTTGCTCCTCCTCAGCCTGGCACCATCAGGAGGATGTCTGAAGTAAAGTCCCACTCTCACTCCAAAGCCCCCATTCCCCTAAAGGAGAGGCAAGCCTGGAACAGTGGGGGAAAGGTGGACAGAAAGGGGGTGAGTTGCAAGGGCAAGCCAGATCACCCAAAGCATTGGGGAGATGCTTGCTGTAGGTGGCCAGCCCTTCTCCTTAGTTGAGCAGCCAGAGTTCAGATGGCTCATGGCACTCGTGGCCCCATCATATCAAGTGCTCATGTGCACCACCTTCAGCAGGATGGTGGTACCCTCCCTGTATGAGGCATGCAGGAAGTACTTGAGGGAGGAGTTGCACAAGGCAGATGGCCTTGCACTTCAGCTCAGACATCTGGAGCGGCAGGGGTGGAATCATGTATACCTCTCCCTCACAGGGCATGGCTGTTGGTGGGCTCTCCTTCAAGCCAAGGTGAAGTCCCACACAGCAACAGAGATCATGGGGGCCATGAACCATTTGGTGCAGGGGTGGCTCATTGGGCAGGGTGAGCTCATCTGTGGGTTCATGGTCACCAACAAAGGGACCAATATGTCAAGGCGGTCCATGATGCAAACTTTGTAGCACACAAGTTCCACCTCATAGTCAGGGATGCCTTGGAGAGGGAAAGGGCTGCTGGTGATGGCACCAGCACAACAAGCAAGTTCATTTCCAAATGCAGAAAGGTGGCAGGCTACTTCCACCAGAGCATCAAGCGGGGCAAGATGTTGCAGGACAAACAAGCAGACCTGAACATCCCGCAGCAGAAAATCATGCAGGATGTGGAGATTCGGTGGAATTCCACATATCTGATGCTTGAGAGGTTGGTGGAGCAACAGAAAGCCATCCATGAGATGGTTTTGTTCAGGGAGATTGGGATCAGCGGCCCCCTTACGAGAGCTAAGTGGGGTACCGTCTCCCAGATCTTGGTGGTCCTCAAGCCCTTCGTTGAGGCTACTAAGGCCCTCAGCACTGGTGGTGCCCTCCTTAGCCATGTGATCCCCATAGTGAGAGAACTTCAGAGCCAAATGGAGACATTCCAGGGAATCATTGTTCCTGGCTTGGGCAAGCCGCCGGTCACCAGACATGCAGGCACTGGTGAGGAGACTGAAGGAGGGCATGAGGAAATGGCTTGATCCCGTATGGTCCAGTACGCTCCATGTGCTGGCCACCATGTGTGACCTAAGGGTGAAGGGCAGTGTATGCAGCAGCCAAAGCCTGAATCAGGATGGAGATGCTGGTGAAGAGTCAGAGAGGCAGAACGGTGGAGGTACATGGAAGAGGGGGACCCACTGTCCCATGTTAGCATGCCATCCACCAGCCAGTTTCCTCCTCTACCACAGGCATTGCCAAAGTGGGCCAAGGGCATGGCTTCCATGGTGGGGTCTAGAGGCACCAGACCCCACCATCAGGCAGCTAGCACTCAGGCCTTGGTGGCTGCCTATCTCACCAAGGATGTGGAGCCGCTGCTGTGTGACTCCTTGGCCTACTGTAGTCAAGTGTACCTGTCATCTCCACCAACCACTGTTCCAAGTGAGAGGTGTTCAGTATTGCTGGTGTTGTAGTGACACCCCACTGCACCTCCTTGGATAGGAGGTGCCGTAATCTCCAGCCACCACACACACGCACACAGTCCTGGCTGGGAAAAGCCCAGACCTATCACATCTTTGACAAGCCTGAGGCTTGCTGGTTGCATTGGAGTTGTGAGGCTCCAGGTATGCTCAGCTTAGCTGCCTGGGATGCCAGTTTTCATACCGAAAAACCCTTTGTCAGACTGAGCGAGCACCTTCAGCTGGTGTGTGTGCTGTTCCTGGATGGAAGGAATAGTAAAGAAGCCAGAGTCTGGCAAGCAGTGCAGGCAAGAAAGCCAGTCAGTAAAAATGGAAATGGAGGTGTCAGGGGGTGAGGGGGCAGGCTGGGGTGCGGGGGAGGAGGATGTAGCAGCACAGATAAAATTGCAGCGGTACCTGGGGAGTCAGATGTCTGGCAGGTTGTAGTGTGCCAGAATTCCAATGTCTATATTGGGTCCATGAGTTTCTACACCTAGGAGGTTGATGAAGTGCAGTTCACAGGCTCATCTGTGAAGGTGGTGTTCTGTTGTTGTCTTTGATAAATTTTCAGTGTCCACTCATTCTAGTGCGCAGTTGTTGCTTGGTGTCTCCACATATTTTCCATCAGGGCATTCAGTGCCCTGATGGAAATATGTATTGCACTGTGAAGATATCTCCATAATGTAGATATTGTTGGCAGGTTTCATGCACCTTGTCACGGCATGGTTGGATCTATTTGGTGTGTTTTGGGCTGTAGGAAGTTGGCTTCTGGTGATGAGGTTAGTAAGGTTCAGTGCTTGTTTGAATTTACAAACCGCTTTTCACATATGAGCCTATGAACTGCACTTCATCAGCCTACCTAGGTAGTAGGTACAGAAACTGATGGACTCAATATAGACACTACAACCTGCCGGACATCTGACTCCCCAGGTGCCTCTCCACTTTTACCTTCACAGATACAACCTCCTCCTCCCGCCACCCCTGCCACACCAGCCTGTCCTTCACCTCCTGATGCCTCCATTTCCAATTTCACTGACTGGCTTTCTTGCATGCATTGCATGCCAGCCTCTGACTTCCTTACTATTCCTTCCATCCAGGAACAGCGCACACACAAACTGCAAGTGCTTCCTCAGCCTGAAGAAGAGTTTTTGAACACAAAATTTTGCTAAGATATATTTCTGTGACTATTCACTTGGTCTGCTAAAAAATACAAGATTAGATTGACCCAAAGGACCTTGTCTGCCAGTGCCATGTCCTTAGACCAACACTCCTAGCACCTGTCCCCGGTCAGCTGACTGAAAGGGCACAGGGTCCTGGATACATCTAAGCCTCAGGGCTGGGGCTGTAAGGGAGACTTCTCTGGCAGCTGCTGGAGAAGAAGCTCCTGCAGGAGAGGGCAGAAA
>NW_017728998.1:16218897-16220797 GCF_001723915.1 Gavialis gangeticus | reverse complement strand
TGTGTGACTCCTTGGCCTACTGTAGTCAAGTGTACCTGTCATCTCCACCAACCACTGTTCCAAGTGAGAGGTGTTCAGTATTGCTGGTGTTGTAGTGACACCCCACTGCACCTCCTTGGATAGGAGGTGCCGTAATCTCCAGCCACCACACACACGCACACAGTCCTGGCTGGGAAAAGCCCAGACCTATCACATCTTTGACAAGCCTGAGGCTTGCTGGTTGCATTGGAGTTGTGAGGCTCCAGGTATGCTCAGCTTAGCTGCCTGGGATGCCAGTTTTCATACCGAAAAACCCTTTGTCAGACTGAGCGAGCACCTTCAGCTGGTGTGTGTGCTGTTCCTGGATGGAAGGAATAGTAAAGAAGCCAGAGTCTGGCAAGCAGTGCAGGCAAGAAAGCCAGTCAGTAAAAATGGAAATGGAGGTGTCAGGGGGTGAGGGGGCAGGCTGGGGTGCGGGGGAGGAGGATGTAGCAGCACAGATAAAATTGCAGCGGTACCTGGGGAGTCAGATGTCTGGCAGGTTGTAGTGTGCCAGAATTCCAATGTCTATATTGGGTCCATGAGTTTCTACACCTAGGAGGTTGATGAAGTGCAGTTCACAGGCTCATCTGTGAAGGTGGTGTTCTGTTGTTGTCTTTGATAAATTTTCAGTGTCCACTCATTCTAGTGCGCAGTTGTTGCTTGGTGTCTCCACATATTTTCCATCAGGGCATTCAGTGCCCTGATGGAAATATGTATTGCACTGTGAAGATATCTCCATAATGTAGATATTGTTGGCAGGTTTCATGCACCTTGTCACGGCATGGTTGGATCTATTTGGTGTGTTTTGGGCTGTAGGAAGTTGGCTTCTGGTGATGAGGTTAGTAAGGTTCAGTGCTTGTTTGAATTTACAAACCGCTTTTCACATATGAGCCTATGAACTGCACTTCATCAGCCTACCTAGGTAGTAGGTACAGAAACTGATGGACTCAATATAGACACTACAACCTGCCGGACATCTGACTCCCCAGGTGCCTCTCCACTTTTACCTTCACAGATACAACCTCCTCCTCCCGCCACCCCTGCCACACCAGCCTGTCCTTCACCTCCTGATGCCTCCATTTCCAATTTCACTGACTGGCTTTCTTGCATGCATTGCATGCCAGCCTCTGACTTCCTTACTATTCCTTCCATCCAGGAACAGCGCACACACAAACTGCAAGTGCTTCCTCAGCCTGAAGAAGAGTTTTTGAACACAAAATTTTGCTAAGATATATTTCTGTGACTATTCACTTGGTCTGCTAAAAAATACAAGATTAGATTGACCCAAAGGACCTTGTCTGCCAGTGCCATGTCCTTAGACCAACACTCCTAGCACCTGTCCCCGGTCAGCTGACTGAAAGGGCACAGGGTCCTGGATACATCTAAGCCTCAGGGCTGGGGCTGTAAGGGAGACTTCTCTGGCAGCTGCTGGAGAAGAAGCTCCTGCAGGAGAGGGCAGAAAGGCTCTAGTCTGTGACAGTTTGGCTGCCTGAGGTGCTGCTGGTGCTACTGTGCTGCTGCTCGCTAAGTAATTATGACCTGTTGTTATTTAAAGTGGTGGACTGGATTGAGGCTGTAAGCGGGGAGGAGACCTCATTGAGGTACACTACCATGTTGTGTAGAGGCCCCAGCACCAGTGAAGTCATGCTTTAACACACATGCAGTGTCACCAATGTCATGAGTTTTGCACATCAGCAGCCTGAGGTGCAGTTTCCCAGACACCCCTCCACCTACCTCCTTGAAAGCTGGCAGGTTTCATGGCCTTGAGCAGGGGCTACCATGTCTGCAATTTTCACCCTACTGTGCCTTAATACACACATGGAATGAATTTTGCTTGTCAGCATCATGAGGTGCAGATTCCCAGAAACTCCTGCAACTA
>NW_017728998.1:16212304-16213897 GCF_001723915.1 Gavialis gangeticus | reverse complement strand
TATGAGCCTATGAACTGCACTTCATCAGCCTACCTAGGTAGTAGGTACAGAAACTGATGGACTCAATATAGACACTACAACCTGCCGGACATCTGACTCCCCAGGTGCCTCTCCACTTTTACCTTCACAGATACAACCTCCTCCTCCCGCCACCCCTGCCACACCAGCCTGTCCTTCACCTCCTGATGCCTCCATTTCCAATTTCACTGACTGGCTTTCTTGCATGCATTGCATGCCAGCCTCTGACTTCCTTACTATTCCTTCCATCCAGGAACAGCGCACACACAAACTGCAAGTGCTTCCTCAGCCTGAAGAAGAGTTTTTGAACACAAAATTTTGCTAAGATATATTTCTGTGACTATTCACTTGGTCTGCTAAAAAATACAAGATTAGATTGACCCAAAGGACCTTGTCTGCCAGTGCCATGTCCTTAGACCAACACTCCTAGCACCTGTCCCCGGTCAGCTGACTGAAAGGGCACAGGGTCCTGGATACATCTAAGCCTCAGGGCTGGGGCTGTAAGGGAGACTTCTCTGGCAGCTGCTGGAGAAGAAGCTCCTGCAGGAGAGGGCAGAAAGGCTCTAGTCTGTGACAGTTTGGCTGCCTGAGGTGCTGCTGGTGCTACTGTGCTGCTGCTCGCTAAGTAATTATGACCTGTTGTTATTTAAAGTGGTGGACTGGATTGAGGCTGTAAGCGGGGAGGAGACCTCATTGAGGTACACTACCATGTTGTGTAGAGGCCCCAGCACCAGTGAAGTCATGCTTTAACACACATGCAGTGTCACCAATGTCATGAGTTTTGCACATCAGCAGCCTGAGGTGCAGTTTCCCAGACACCCCTCCACCTACCTCCTTGAAAGCTGGCAGGTTTCATGGCCTTGAGCAGGGGCTACCATGTCTGCAATTTTCACCCTACTGTGCCTTAATACACACATGGAATGAATTTTGCTTGTCAGCATCATGAGGTGCAGATTCCCAGAAACTCCTGCAACTATCTCTTTGAAACTTGGCAAGATTCATGCCCTTAGCAGGGGCTACCACGCCTGCTATTACCACCGCCCCGTGCCTTCACACTTACAAGTGACATGAGTTTTTCTTCCAAGAATTTGAGGTTGAGTTTCCCAGAAACCCCTGCACCTATCTCCTGGAAACTTGGCAGGGTTCATGCCCTCAGAAGGGGCTACCATGTCTGCTGTTTTAATCTAAATCTACCAAAAATGACAAAGTTATAGGCAGTTTTGTACTTCCCCATTATAGCTTATCAGTAAAACTTTGAAACAGTTTTGACAAAACAAAAAGGAACAGTGCTTACAAAACAAAATGAAACTCAAAATGAAACACTGCCCTATTGAAATGGCAAAATGGATGTTGAAACAAAACAGTGTTGTTTTGTACATCCCTACTATTCACCAATCTGAAATCTGGGTTATAGTTTCATTGTTTCATAGTTTCTAGGGTCGGAAGGGACCTGAGCAGATCATCTAGTCCGACCCCCTGCCATGGCAGGAAAGAGTACTGGGGTCAAACAACCCCAGTAAGGTGGTCATCCAACCTCCTCTTAAAAACCCCCAGGGTGGGAGCCTGCACCACCTC
>NW_017728998.1:16207445-16211874 GCF_001723915.1 Gavialis gangeticus | reverse complement strand
TCTGGCGTGACAACCAGATTCCCCGTCTTGTCCTGCAAGGGCCCCACATTTCCTGGGGCCTTCTTTCTACTCCCTATGTATTTAAAAAAGGACTTCTTGTTGTCCTTAATCCGGGAAGCCAGCCCCTGTTCCATCTCTGCCTTGGCCTTCCTAACCATTCCCCTACATCCCCGAGCAACTGCAGAATAGTCCTCCTTAGTTATGACCTCTCCTTTCCATTGGAAGTAAGCCTCCTTTTTGGCAAGGAGATATCCAACTTGGTTTTTCTACCATTTATGCTGAACTGGGTGATCTGATCTGATTTAGAAACTAGCATGAGTAGATTTTACCAGTCACTATAGGACTGTTTAAAGTATAAATTCAGTATGCCTTACCTACTAGTCCACCTAGGGAGGATGGGAAGAGTTTAACAAACATTATTACAACAGTGCACATGTGCAATGATTTAGAAGATAACTTTTACACTTTATGAGCAGAGATAAGGTGACCTTGGCAAACTATCTAAGTCAAGAAAAAGGCAGGGTGGAGATGCATCTTATAGACTAACTGAATCAGAGATGCATAAACTTTCCTGAGCAAGAGTTAACTTAAAATTGATGAAGTGAGCTCTTGCTCCTGAAAGCTTCTTCCTCTCTGATTCAGTTAATATTTAAGGTGCATCGCTACCCTGACTTCTACACTTCACTCATAGTCAAGCTCCTTTACAGCACCCTTTGAGATGCAGCATCATCCAATTTATTCTAAATCCTCTAAAGGCAATTTCTTGGAGCATTCTATTAAATGTCTTGGCTATTATCCAATGTAAATTTATTATCAAAATGTTGAACTGCCATTCTGCTGTTGGGTTTCTTGGTGACTATCTTAATTACTTTCAGTATATTTTGAACATCAGTAATTGGAAACTACTAGAAGTAGATAGGAAAACATCTCCTTAAATTTGCATGGGCCATTAAGACTAGCATAAGAAAAGAAAATGGACAATATTATATATTTTAAAGAAAACTAAATAGCTAATGGAGTATTTATGCTGTATGTATTAGAGATATATATGCGATTTTCTGTATATTGATTTTCCCCAAACATAATACAGGAAAAATGACAATAGAAAGAATGCACATATTTTAATGGTTCTTATTAGTATTAGCATTGATTCAGCATAAAAAGGGATAAAATCCTTTCATTAAATCAAAAATATCAAGAGCCAAGTGTAAACATATCACATTTCTCAAGCCACCTCTGGGAACATAATAGCAACCAATTTTCTCTCTCACATAGTCACAGGCATATAAGAATAGCTAGAATCCCATATTATCAATACTCAAATTTTAATACAATGAACAAAAATTAATTTTACCAGTGAAATTATTGTAGGTAGTTGCTGTTGCTTCCCTTTAAGCCTTTTGAATTCAATATTTTAAAGATTTTTTTCAATAGAAATGTTACTATCCAATAATACCTATCAGAAATAAAATTCAGTAGGCATATTGCCTTAAAAAAGAAATTAATTTACATCTTGTCCTGAGCATCATTGAATATAATGTAAGCCTTAGACAGAAAGTTTGCGCTGATGCAAGGAGACTTAAGGGTTGAGATAGGTTCAATTCTGATCTTAGAGATGGTCTTATCCTCCTCTTTAATCCTCCTCCTAGGAAATAATTTAATATTTCCTCCAAGTAGAATCAGTATGATTATTAGGGCTGTGCTAAGCTTCGGTCACTGATTTGATTTGGTGGAGATTTGGCCCGATTCAACAGCCAAATCTCTGAATCCAAATTGAATCAGGAGACCCATTAATCTCTCCGAAGCCTCCGATTCTATGTGGAGTAATTCAATGATTCAGACACAGACACAGCTTTATGTTTTTTCTATATACCTCAAGATACCAGGCCACTCATGAATGCTGAGATGGTGGGGCGGATGGAGCATCCCACGGGAGCTCAGCAGTGGACCAAGAAGTGGAGGAGAAGCACTTCCAGTTCACTTCCGGGTCCACTACACAGTGTGCAGAGGAACCCTCCCCTGGTCCCCAGCTCAGCGACTGGTGCCTCCTGGGCCTGGAGGTCACCCAGGATCCCCCCCACAGCCAATCACAGAACCAGGGAGCCATGGGCGGTCCCCTGTGTGCTCGGCAACAGACCTGGAAGTGGACACTTCCGGTCCACTTCTGGGTTCACTGCCGAGCGCATGGAGGGGTGGTCCCCTGCACTCTTGAGGGATACTTCATCCACCCCACCATCTCAGAATTCATTAGGCATACCTGGTACCTTGACATACGTAGAAAAACATATAAAGCTGTGTCTATGGCCAAATCGCTGATTCTCTGAATTAGAATCAAATCTTCAGATTTGGATTTGGCCAAATCAAATTGAAAAACTAATCCAAATCAACTAATTGAATCACTGTCCCCCGAATCTGAATCCAAATCAAATACAGCCCACTTTGCACACCCCTAATGATTATTCAGTTACAAATTATAGTTATTTTCCTATTTATTTGAGAAATACAAGTTCTTGTACCAACTGAAACTTATCCATACGTTATAGAAAAAGAAGCCATGAATGTCTATAAGCTTAACTACACATTCTCAGAAATTTTACATATTATAGTCCCAATTCTATCTCCTTTATAAACCTAAAACATCCAGTGTGACTAAAATATATTTACAGTGCTCATAAAATGCAGGATAGGGCACTGGCAGATGCGTATATAGCAGTAACTAAGATACTGCTCAGTATGTTCCTCACATACCTCACTACCCAACTTAGTCAATCATGTTTGGGTACTTGTCTATGCTACACTGTGATTATCTTCTTTTAATTACCTTCAAAGTGGTAATCAAAACAAACTGACTTATCTGGTGATCATATAAGAGGGAAAACACAAAACAATTAATTTGATTTCAAAGCAAAACAAGCTAATACCATATGAACACACCAGAACAATATTCTTTACTATTATCATAATTAGGATATTAACATAATAGTATGTATCTTTCTGTTGTGGTTGGATGTAAGGCCTGAAGCCCGTGGCATTACTTTTATTGACCTTGAACTCATGACCTTACCACTTCTGAAGCATGTGCAATGTTGACCAAAATTCATGAACAGGATGCATGTTTCTTCACAGAACAGATGTGGCACAGCAGCTGCAATTACAGTCTCTCCATCTCTATTAAGAAATGGTTAGCTAGAAATCTACATCCCTTGAAAATTTCAAGAGCACATCAGATAGACACTTGAATACGCTACTTTAGTCAGGGATGATCCTGCCTTGAGCAGGAGGCTGGGCTAGATGACTTCATGGTTTCCCTTCCAGTCCTAATTCTATGACCCTAAGAGAATACAACCCTTGGCTTTTCTAATTCTGACTAAAATTAATGTAGTTAATCAGAATTAGAAAAGTCAAGGGTTGAATTCTCTTAAGATCATAGAATTAGGCTAGATCCCAAATCCTTTGAAATAAATGGAAAGGGTGCTGTTAGTTTTGGAGTGTTAAATAAGGCATATAAGAAAATATAGAAAAAAAGGTAGTAGGCTCCAAACTCCTTCCCAGCAGTCCTAAAAATGATTCAGTGAGTTATTATTTGCAATGAGTATACTTACATGCAAAGGGGGTGGGGGAATATGATCTGTTCAAGGATTATCTACAAGCTGAAAAAGCTGCAAAATTCATGAGAAAAGAAAATAATTCATTACAAAATACTTAACTCTAGAAGAAATACAACTTGTAACTAGTAATAAAATGGAAAAAAGGCTATTGGCACTGAGGGGAGAAGTCAGGGTTCTATAATGCTGAAGACTCTTTCAATACCTCTAGACATCAGTCAGCACCATCAAGCTATCATGGGTAAGCAACTCGGTGTGAATAGAAAAATAGATCCCTTGCAGGTCAGGAACTAATGAAATCTTACTTACTTTGGAAAAGGTGCTTGTGCATTTCTTATTCTTATTGCTTTGCTGAATTAAAATGTTTTGGATAGCTCCCTTTAATTCGTTCATTATTAAAATTTATTTTGTATCCAAAACAAATAAATAGTGCTCCAGCCTATCCACTGTTCAATATATTTTGCCCCAAGAAGAACAGTGAGTTGAATACTGTGGAAACACACTAGTAATAGCAACCAAGCGGATGTGTCCTGCCTGCTCCTAGAAAATGAAAATGGAAGGCAGAGAGAGGAAATGGAAAAAAAAAAGAGAGAGAGAGCAAGAGCAAGACGGGGGTGGGGGGTGGGGGAGGCTGAGATACACTACTAAAATAGCAGGTTAAGCCTAAATCTACACTCCTTCCCTGTCATGAGTGGGGAGGGCTGCCCTTGCGTTCACTCTGCCCTCTTCTGTTTGTAAGTACCAAACTGAGAAACACAGTGGTGAGCCAGGTCTGGGTTTGCACCCCCCCCCCAGCTCCTCTCAGAGACAATGATGCTAATTTA
>NW_017728998.1:16200893-16202445 GCF_001723915.1 Gavialis gangeticus | reverse complement strand
GCACCCCCCCCCAGCTCCTCTCAGAGACAATGATGCTAATTTACATCACAAATAAAAAGAACAAACCTAGCCAAGCAGTTCAAAATGTATGGGGCTGCAGAAGAACACATGGGAAAACAGTATGGGTTTGTCTACAGCATCTATATGATTTAAGGAGTAGAAATTAACACAGTGAGTGCTAGGAATATAAAAACAAGTAACTGACTGGCTATATATATTTTCTCTCTCATATATATGTAGCTACATAAAACTTTCAAAGCACTCTGCTGGATCTGTTAATGCAATTTAAAGTTGACTTGTGCAGCGTGGACTGTTAATATCTCATTAGACAGGACAATTCACATTGGTAAGGCTAAGAAATTGTGTGCTAAGAGAAAAGATGTCTCCCCACTAGAATAGCATATGAACTCTGGTCCAAAATTTACATATCATTCTGCCCCTCTCCAAACACTGGAGACTACTGCATTTCACATAATTTTTAACTTGCCCACACTAGGTTCCTAAAGGGCCTCTATCACAATTTAAGAAGGTAAAATAGTCCCAAACTGTTGCTTTTTATATTTATTCCCATAATATGGTACCATGTTATATCTCAAATAGATCAGTCAGAACACATGGGAAAGGAAACATAGGAAGGGAGTATTTAAAACAATACATTGCAGCTTAGTGAACTTTAAATAAACTGCAAAGGGTTCCTGAGCTTATTTTTTCTATCCTTATCAAATTGTTTGCCCATAATTGCATGCATGTGTGCTTGCATAGGACACCTGTGCATATGTGTGGGTGTATATGTGTATGCATGTGTGTTTACCATATTTTTATAGTTTGTCTATTGAGCCAATCCAGAATATTAAATGAAGGGTCTAGATAGAGGGGTAGGCATCTATTTTGGATGAGTCCTGAGAATAGGTGACTGATATTAAATAAACAAGAAATCCAGAATAACTAAAACAGCCTCCGTTTGTTTTACTTGAACGAACACATGCTGTTACGTGATGCGGTAGACTATGCTTGTCCTCTGGCTACTCAGAGTAGTTTCAAAACAGATGGGCCTTATATAAAAGCTTTTAAAGAAAATGGGAAACTAGCTGACCTTCTGTTAGGCAATAAAGATGATAACAATGTACTTTATGAGAAAATGTGCACCTCACACAACATTTTCCAAATGTCTCTCTTTTCCAGGTGTCTATGCTGGGAGTAAGCCAAAGGGTTAAGTCTTAAGGTTTAAGAAGTGTAGAGTCCCTAAAACGACTGATGTAAATCCCAGAAGCACATAGTTTTTCATCTTTTGATCACCACCCTAATTACTATGAATAAAACTTCCATAATATCATTCATCTACCCTAATAATGAGTCCATACTGCTATTCAGACATAGAGAGAAATAGTTAGTTGTTTTAGGCTGAATTCAAGCGGAAGACAGGGGAGAGTGGCCCCATAGGGTGTTACCCAGGCTAGCTTTAGGTGGCTTAGTTTAAGAGGCCTAATCCTGAAACAGGAGTAGCACATGCAAGCCGGGAAGAGGTATGGACAGCCAGCGGCAATTAAGTGGC
>NW_017728998.1:16186005-16195893 GCF_001723915.1 Gavialis gangeticus | reverse complement strand
CGGGAAGAGGTATGGACAGCCAGCGGCAATTAAGTGGCGGGGGGGGAGAAGAGCTGGGGGGTTGAGATGGGGGTGTGGCTTTGAGGCAGGAATTGGCAGATAGTAGATTAGGTGTTTCATTTCTAAAGCAAACTAAATCCTGTGAATGCTTGCACACCAGGACATTTCGATTGCCCTAACTTTGGTTAGGGCAATCTAAAGGTAATGCTTATATGTACCCATAGAGGCGAACTCATTCAGAAATACGTAAGGAGTCATAGTTGACAGCTTCTGACAGCATTTGACAAAGTGTGCGGTTGCCTACGAAAGCCTATGCCTCTGAACCAATTAGTCTCTAAGGTGTCACTCTGCCCTACCTTCTCCTGTTCAAAAAATTAAGTTATTTTTGCAGTATCTTTGTGCAGAATTTTCTTACCAGTGTTTCTTCAGATGTGAAAACATTTTACTAGTGATATGTATGAATATCCAACAAAATCTAGGGGTGGTAGATAAAGGTAAAATATTTACCTGATTTATCAGTATGAAGACAGGAAATTCAATATTAATAATTTGGACAGAAACTTAGAAAAGCCTCTCTTTTTTGTACCCAGAATTATTACAAGACTGTAGAACATCCTAAAAGATGTTATAAAATCTCCAGATCATCATGTATGAAGACTCCACCTCCACTCTGCCTGAAATCAAATGTTTCTCACAAATGTACAAGTGTCTTTATATGAACCAAGGTAGATAAAATAATGGAGAATTATTATTTTTATTTCTTTAATTTTTTTTGGTCCCTTTTTCTATAAAGTTATAGATTTATGTCTCTTGATAAATTAGCATTCTTCTAAGAGAGCTATAAATTCTAGTGAATTCTAAAGAAAGCAATACCCTGATATAGCTGAGAAACAGGAAATGAACTTAGAAGATCCTACACAATCTATGGAAAAGTCATATTTATTGCCAGCCTGTGAAATTTAATTAATAAGATATAATGTGAGCAATCAAACTCAATGACGCTTCAAAACCTTTCTTAAATCACCATATATGAAAAGAAAGCCACCCTTAATTTACATGCCATTATGCAATAGCATAAAGTCTACAGTAGTAAATCTGGCACCTTCTGACTGCCTCTGTAAAAAAAAAATTATTAAGTGGAAAAATGATATTAATGTATTCTTAATATTCATTTAATAAATGATGAATCTTAAATGTGTGCCAGTCTGTTAGCAGGCATGTGCTTTGGTTAGGTTTTCTTTATTTTGCTGTGTAGATATGCACTTAATTGTACCAGGCTAGCCATATGACCACCCGTAATTCTTTGTGGTTTGATATTCCACAACATATTTTCCTACATGGTAAGAGTGTCATATAGTATATCCAAATATGGCATATCTGCCCAGGGTTTCTTGGGCAAGTTGTCTTGCTTTCCCCTGAGCCTTAGCTGAACATTGTGACCATGCATATTAGATCCCTATTAGGAAAATCTGAAGTAAAATGCCCGATTTGAATGAGAAACAAGATCTCGCTTCCTTTTTCAGACGAAAATTGAGGAAGGCTTATAGTTTTCTGGGTGGCTCAAGGCCTAACATTTTGCACAACAAATAGGCCTAGCTGAAAGAAAGAGATCATCTGTCTCAACTTGAATGCTGATGCAGTCATTAAATGTATCACTAGATCTCCCAGTGGCTGGAGGACAGAATGATACAATGAACTGATTTGCAATACTAGAAAAAAAATCAGCTTCAATTCAATACAACTTGACAAAACCAGTTTTTCTACCATAGGCATGAAACAAACCATCCCAGCTTCTATAACAAAGTAGCCTGGCGTCTACAGCATGGCAGATGGCTATTCCCTACAGGCTCTGCTGCAGACCTCATCTAGGTCCTGATCTTCAGCGTTCCATTTGGCCCAGCTACAAGGAAGGGGAGAAGAGGAAAGGTGGCTTTTACTCACCCGGACTTTTGTTGCCTACAGGGCTGGCAGACCTCAAGAATAACTTAGAGCAGGCTTACACAACTTGCAGATGCCCAGGGGCTGCAAGCTGAGTGGACAGCACCAGCATTGGGCCAGATGATCCTTGGGCTGAATGCAAATGCTTCCCCTCCTGACCACTGTGCTGCTCCAAACTGTACCAAATGCAGGTACTGCCCATGCACAGTGCCGTGCACACAGGCACCCAGATCCCCAGGGGAGCAGGACATGCTGCTACACTCCACACCATCCTGGGGCAGAAAGCAGAGGGAGGAGGAGTGTGGAGCCCAGGGGCTGCAGATATATCCCCTTACAGGCTGCAAGGCAGACAGCTGTGACTTAGAACGAGGACTGCTAAGAACAGTATTCTTATTGCCTACAGGGAAAGCATAAGGTATTTAGCGTTTTTCTCCTACCAAAACAGTCCATTTAGTTATTTTTATTAGACAGAGAGATTGGGACAATTTAGTTAGTCAAATATTTATAAACATGTCAAGGAAAGTTACAAGAACCCCAGCAATGGATTTTAATGATAATAAAGTCGTGTTTATGGAGAGGAAAATAAAAAGGTTCTGGCTAGTGTTTACAATAAGAAATCCTATAGTCCTTTGCTGCTGTGTTCCAGGCTACTAGGAGCTCCCTAAATCAACGAACTGAGAAACAAGTGTTGTGTATTTCACTGTATGCCCTACTGAACATATTCACTTGATATAAAAGTATTCATATGACTAAACTCCCAGGAAACTTGCACACAACAATTTTAAAAAGAGATGAGGCTTAGAGATGTTTGGAGGTGTCAGGAAGTTCAGGGTCTAAAATTCCATATTTGACACTATATCATGTTTTCTGCTGAAATCTGCTTTTTCTGCCTGTTCCCTTTCTGGCTGCACAAGGTTGATTGCATCTCTGTATCCTACTATATCAATTATTCCCTTTGAAAAAAATCCAATATTTCTGTCCTTTTGCTAAACATCTTTCTGGATGTTCTCATACTATGTCCTTAGTTATTGCAACCATCACTGAAGTCCAGCTTAAATATTTGATTATTACAAATTTGTTTTTTCCGTAACTTTTCCGTATGGGTCTGAAGCATAGAGTTATTTCTGACCGACAGAAAAAGAAAACCTGCTTCTAAATGCCTTCTTGCCTTGCACGTCTCCTTTTTTAGAATGCTACAATAAATCTAATTTAGCAGAGGGATGTTTTCTGTTCTCAGGTGTTTTAATACCTAGATCACTATAGCATTGTATTAGTTTGTCCAGTGCTTCTTTTTCCTTGTATCTGGCTCCTTATAATTTTTTAAGAACAACAGGGCAAATAAAACTTCTAATCTTACATTTTACCGTTTATCTATCCATTCCTTTTATGAGCTAACTCCCTCCTTCATTTTGGATCTTGTCATATGCCTGACTGATTTTAATTGCAAAAGTTTATGTTCACCATTTGCACAAATTACTAAACTTATTTTTGACAGCCACATTAAAGGGCTGGGGCCTTATGGACTTTAAACAGCAACAAATAAAAGTGTATGTGTGCTTATTTTGCATAGGTTTAGTTGTGAAAACAGGACTGGATTTGTTAAGCATTTTGTCTATTGTACTTTTATGTTCTATTTTTACTGTACATGTTTGACATGAAAGGCACTTTTAAACTGTGCATTGCCTTCCAGTCTCCTTCAATGACTTCTGTTTTTTTAATGTATTATTTGAAACATATTTTATTTATCTTAAACTCCTGAACTGTACTTTTCCTTTTCCATCTTTATATTTCTTATCAAGTGTTTCTCCACTTACTTTACTTTATTCTTTAATCTTCCCAGTTCTCCTTTGCTTTTGATATTTCACACATTACAGATGTCTCTTTCTGACCCTTTATTTTTCATCTTTACTAGGTCATTTTTTTCAATCCAAGTGCATTTGTTGCCAGATGAAATACCTTCATTTATCCTTCAACACTTTCTATTTCCTTTCTGCATTTTCCCATCACTGATTTCTCTCCCTTTTTCCTGAAATAAGATCAGCTGAAATTCAACTGTCCATTTGATCCATTTTTGTCTCATTTTAGACTAAGCCAAAAGCTCAACTAGATTATAGTCACTAATGTTTATATCTTTCTATATGCATTTTTTTTATTTCAGGATTTTTAGCAATGCCTTCTCAGTTATGTAGAAATAAAGGGAGAAACACAGTTTTTGATGAACATTGACTTTTTTTTTAAGTCGAGAAGGCAGTCAAAAACATATCCCCACTCAGATGAAAGGAGATTACCTATTTTCATGTTCAAGGCACTAAGGTTGATAGAAGCAAAGATGGAATTGTGTGTACAAAGGGTACCTGCTTTGCAAAAGTACCATTTTCATCAGCTATGCATCATTACCAAGCATGTGAATGACTGCACATGCAAAATTAGGGACACAATTATTATTTGTGCAAGACTATTTTGAGAACAAATAAGAGGCTGGGAGAGGAAGCCCCTTAAAAGATAAATCCTTCCGAGTAATTCTGATTAAGTACTCCTAAAGTGTAGGATTAAACACCCTACAAAATAGTCTCTTTACCTGTCTCTTGACATCTGCTAGTGTCACCCCCTTTTTTCCTCTTTCCCTCATGATTTCATTGCCATGAACCTGACTCAGTCATGAGTATACTCTGAACATCATGATCAACAGTGAATATTTTACTTTCACCTGCACTGCTGGGAGAGTGAAGACACAGACATCAGCAAGTTAATTCTGCTATCATTTGGGTATCCTTTTCCGCTGCTTCCCTGGAAAACTTGGGAGAACCAGATGGCCTATGTCTTTCCTATTAAATGACGTGAGAGCAATGTTTACCATGCTGACTCTCAGTGCTGTGGGAGTGAAAAGAGAAATGGAAAGCAGCTGGAGCTGTGCAAGAGCAATAGCAGTAACAAGGATTAAATAAAAGAAACAATGAGTTGAAAGGGATGTTAGACATTTTTAATAGTAAACGAGGGCCAGTGTGAAAACAGAATTAGAACTACGAACAGCCCATGTGAGAGTAGGTATAGACATATCCATCAATATTGGAGATTTTTAAAAAAAATCTTAAGGCATGTTATACCTCATCCCTGACCAGCTAGCTCTGCTATTCCTCCATTGCAAACAAATAAAAAGCATGACATTCAGCCAGCATTTTACAGTGAATCTTACAGCTCATTATTACAAAGCAAAATGGGGAAGCTGAAGTGTAGGTCACTTTTCCTCTACTAGTATGGAATGGAAGAACGAGCTAGTGAGTCAGCATGTCCACAACCATCATTCATTCTGGTACGCTATTCACGCCAGAGACAACAATGCGGTCCAGACTTTGTTAGATTGTATTCTTTATTCATTTTTTGCTCTTATCCTCTCAGTAATTCATCACTGGATTTATTGCTGTCTGTAAAATAGTGAAAACATGGGAGCCTTCCTTTACAATGTTCATGACTGACTGAGCATCCACCACCAGAATCATTAACACATGCAGATGTGCACACATGCATATATTGATGCCAGTTGGAGGTAAAGACATTAAAGCAAACCCCAGAAGATCCTTTATCCTACTATTGCCATTTCTACTAATCATAGGCCAACCCCTTTTTAATACTGATATCAAAGATAAGTTTGTTATTGACTCCACTGATATCAGGATTGGGCATCATTCATGCATCCAAAAATGCCTGTTATTAAATCTACTTTCTGAGCAACCATGCCTAATTATGAAGCCATCCGTAGATTTAGAAAGCTAAATGATTTCCTTCAACTTGTCTTACTTTGCATTTTTCTGCATTAAAGTACTGTTATTTTCAGTATAATACATTCAGTTTTATCACCATGTAATCATCTTATTACTCAGCCAACCAATTTGATTAGATCCTTCTAGAAATCTTGCCACCTGGTGTTGCTTTAATTCACCTAAATGAATTTCTGTTATCAGCTAACTTGCCCATTTCATCCACCAAATCAATAATAAACATACCAAAGAATGTCAGTTCTGATACCATTACCTGGGGCACCCACTATTAACTGCTTTCCACTCTGAGAAAATTATCTGCAGTTTCCAGAAAAGTATGTCTTTTAAAGCAGGTTGCCTGCCTGGTATGTCATATTGAGATAACTCAATGCAAGCCCCATAATTACATCATGTAACTTTGTATCATTTGACATGGCTGAGGCAACCTAACATAAAATATCACAGTATAAAGCATCCGCTGGAAAATTTAAACATTACTTCTTTTTTTTTTTTCTGAAGGGAAGGAGAAAAGAACTAATAATCTTTTTTTTAACCTTAGTCTTGACAGAAAAAGAAAAAAAAATACCCCCCAAAACCTTGTCTACAGTATTGATCTCTTTCTATATATACAGCTAACACACCAAATTGACACTGTCTCCACTAAGCAGATCTATAGTTATACAACCTGCACCTGAAGCTTTTTGGGGAAAAGAACCGTTCTCATGATTGGAGTCACAGATGGTGCTGAACATCTTATCAGCAATAGAAAAATAAGTATGAGCTATATGTATATTACAGCGCTAGATGAAATTTACACCTTCACTACACATACTTATTCACAGCTTTTTTTCCAATATACCTGCAATCCCCTCATCAGGTCTAAGCAAACCCTTGTTCAAATGAATTTCAACACTAAAGAAACTCACATTTTTGAGAGACATTCACTGGAAAATTATAAAGAGTGTTCTGCTGCAGTTAATGCCACATTGGTTCTATTTTCACTGTGGTTTCCTATGTATAATGAAGGGGACAAAGGGAACACAAGAGATTGTATGTATTTTGGCCCATTTACAGTACTCATTTTTGCTCTTTCAGTTTGTTAAAATGTGGGACTGTCATTATACTAAGATGACAGAAGAAACAGAAATGAAGCTAATTTATAGTCGAGTTATTTCCAGAGTACTGAACTTCATATTCAGAGGAGATATTAATGTAAGACAAGAAAGGATTATCATCACTGGGGGGGCGGGGAGGTCTTGGATGCTACAGAGCTGAATCTGAGAATGGCAGCGAGATAAAACAATGAGATTAGATTACAGCAGTAATTTATAATAATAACCAGTCTCAGCTGAAGGTGAACCATGAGTTGACATGAACATTCCCAGATGGGCAGATGGCAAATATGATTGACTGCTGTAGTTAGTTGTCAAGGTAGATTAATGTGGGTTATTACTTATGAGTCTCACAAAGCTGGGCACCAACTAAAGATGAGAAACAAGAGTGAGTGCTTTCATAACACTAGACATGGGTAATATGAGGGAAAGATTCTAAGGAAATAGATGGAGTAGGAAAGAGAAGTGGATACAGTGGTCTGTCTAAACTGCATTTGGGATACGAAAGCTTGCACTGGGGTGTTTCACTGAACACCTGAATAGAATTGGTAACAGCAGAATGATTTGCTTTTCACTGCAGATTGGCTTTAGTAACATTTCATTAGGATGTCTAGTTAGTTCATAAAAATAATTCAGCTGCAACTGCTGGTTTCAAATCTGAGACTTTCTTTTAGTAAAGAAGAGGTTAGGGTTTTTTTTCCCCATTTGCATTTTCTCTTAGGATGGGACATTTTGAACAAAATGCAACCCCCTCCAAGTCAGCAGGGGAAGAAGGCTTTGACTGGATTGACTGGAAGAAAACAATGACTCCTTTAGGAGATGGCCTCTCCCTGGAAGAAGTGGAAGTAATCTGCCCATTTTGCTTTTCATTCAATTTTCAAGAGCAAAGGAAGATTCATGAGAAGGAGAAGTCCGGTCCTAGCTTTGAGAACGGTTGCTTTGTAACCAGTAGAGAGCAGGGAGCTTTTGCTAGAAGAGGTTCTTAATAGACATTTCACTGTATATGTACAGCAGGGGCAAATCATTATAGCCAGTGAAATAATTATTAGGTAAAGGCCAGTAATAAGTCCATGCTCACAGCTATGTTCAGAATACCAGCTGATTGACTGCCTTGATGTCAATTCATATTCTTTGTCCTGCTCCTTTCCATTTTCCAAGCACTTGTAACCCTATACAATGAAGAAGCATGGCTGTGTAAACTGTTTCACTCATGCAATTTGTATATTTACAATAGACTTATCATGTAACACACAAAAGATAAATTTTCCATTATTTCTTAAATTATACCAGAAAATTGAGGTTCGGTGACAATTGGATTAATGCTCTAATATTTAACTTCTGAGTCATGGATGAAAAATGGATTTTGGTCACAAGTAAATGGAGTTCAGTTGGACTGACATTTCATTAGATTGAAAACAGCCTGGGAAAGGTTCCCATTTGATTTCTATGAGCAGTGGAATAAGAGCAAAATTACTGAAGTTTGGAACAATTCAGAAATTTCTGTTCAGAAGAAGGAAGTTAGCACTGAAATACACTTCTCTCTGAAACAGTACAGTCACAGAACATTTTTAAAAAATGTTCATGCTTGTATTCAACATGTATGGGTTGAGATTATGACTGGCACAAGCATGTTGCTGCACTCATTTCATTTTTAGAATGGCTTGACATTGTGAAAATATACAAGATTTTGCTGGTACTTGATTTAAAGTAATAAAGAATATTGAACGTGATCTAGTCATATTTCAGCCTGGCAAAATGAGACATTTTGGTTTTACCAGAAATCCTTTGGGGGAATCACAGAAATGTAAAAACTTGGTAGTTTTAGGAATCAAAGAAAAGTACTCCAAATTTATCAAAATGAAACATTCATTTTGCCTCAGATGAAAGGTATTATCTCTCATTCAAGCAAATCTGACATATTTTAATGTGAGAAAAAGTTTAAAATGAAATGAAAGAAGAATGCTATAAAAAAATCAAAACCTTATATTTAATACACATTGACATGAGAGGCTTTGATTTTTTATTTTTTTTCCTAAATGAACAATACAGCAAAATCGGCATGAATTTACAAACTGATCTAGTGTTGCCAAACTTTCTTTTTTACATTTTACCAAAAAATTCCACATAGCTCCAGTGTTATTCTATATACGGAGAAAGAGATGGAGAGAGATGCCATGATTTAAAGACTGAAACTATAAATGGCAGGCAGAACTGACACATTTTTAATTATGCGGTGGTGTATGCAGATCAAATTACAAACCTGTAAGAAACAAACAGTGATTGAATTGTTTTCATTTCTCACTCTCACAATCCATATTCCAACTATTTCCAACACCAGCTGCTTTTTTCCTAAAAATAAAACAGATTTCAAACACCTTCATATTTCCAGTCATCTATTTGCAAGTCTTCTTGAATAAAACATAAGGAAAATAGGAACTGGACTAACTCAAGGAGCATTTAAAGGAACCATCTATAACTTTAATAGTGAAGAATTTAGCTGACCTTCTTCCCCTGTCCTTTAATGATTATTTTTTAGTTTGTTTTGTAATATTCAAAAGTCTTTTGTCTGTGCTCTCAAGCTTGGCAGGAGGCACCAGGCGAGACAGCTTCAAGAGTTGTTATTTTCTCTTAAGAGTATATCTTTTCCAGTTGATTTTGGGTACGATCCCTTTATTGCACAGGGATTTCTCTTACAGGGAGCAATGCCCTATTAATGTCAAGCACAAACATGTTTATTGTGACAAGGTTTTCAAAGCTAACTGATGGGTAGCAAGGCTTGTAGAAACTGCGGTATTATCCCTGTCTCTACAGTTTATCTTCCTTTATAACAGATGGGGCATAGAAATGCAATTTTTAATATATCGTTTTTATCTGAAGTTTTTTGTTTCTTGGAATGGAGAAATCCTGTTTCTGATTAAAGATGTAAGGGCTCGTATTTTTTATGTCTGCTAGAAAATGGAACGAGTTATTTTTGTGGCAATGTTGTATTGGAAAGGCTTGTGGTTAAGGAATTTCCAAAATACATGAAAAAAAACAAATCTATTTTGACATAACTTATTATTTATACAAAGACACGCAATATA
>NW_017728998.1:16167799-16185965 GCF_001723915.1 Gavialis gangeticus | reverse complement strand
TATCTATATATATATATATATATATATATATAGTCTAGAAAGACAGACAGCTAGTCTTGTATTTACTTGAATAAGATGACCGACCCCTCATTAATTAGATTCCATCTCTGGAAAAATTATACATTTGTTATGCTTTTCCAGGTTATAAATTGGAGGTTTGCCTTGAATTTGTCCCTCCCCCACTGCTACAGCAGGGAAAATAAATCTGGGGTGTCAGGTAGTCCCCTTGCCCTCTGCCCTCCTTAGCATCTTCCCCGCTATGGCTCCTTCCCCCTTCCGTACTGTTAGCCCTGCTCTCCTTAAGCACATGAACATGAGCAGCAAATCTGTAAACACGGGCCTTGAAATAAAATACTTATAGTATTTGACATATAGGCAAATTATGTACCCATAGAATTAGAATTGATATATTTTACTTTTTCTGAAACTCCTACAAGTTTTCAGCACAGGTACTCCATAAAGACACTTTTAAACAAGCACTTTTGTACCTATTTATATATAATACGACCTATGCATGATACAAGTCCAAAGCCAAAAGGCTCATTATTTACCACATAGTTCAACAGCATTTCAAGCCATGGTGAAACCACACCACTGGTCAGTTTGTGTACATACTCCCAATACCCTCCACAAAATATCCATGTGCGAATTAGCCCCCAGTCATGACTGGAACTGGATGTTCATGTTGTTGGGATCCTTCATTCACTGGGGCCCACATGGTGTTTGCTCATCACTGATGCAGCTTTGCAGGCCTTGGACACTTATAGCACTGCACTAGAACATACAGGCTTTGACAAGTTATATTGTGGAAGGTTTAGAGGTCCAGCTATAAGTCCCTGATTTGCCTGCTCTAAAGCAGCCACTTAGACAAGTGACCGAGTCAGACAACGCTTTGGAGGCGGCTGTTTGGGCCTTACATTCACAGTCACTCACAAGACTAATGGTCTTGATTTCAGTCTTGATGCTGAATGGGAATTCACTGTCAAGAAACAGAAAAAACATTCCTATTGACGACTAATTTACATGCAAACACCCTAGCATGTTATGCAGGTTATCCAGGCAAATACTCTGGTGCTTGCTTCTGACTCCTCTGTGCTTCCTTGGCTCACTTGCTGGAACTCTAATTCTGACTTTGGCTCTGACCCCTGGCTCCCTGTGAACCTGTTTCTGGATTGCAGCTGAATATCAGGTGCTTTCCCAAATGCCCATACCCCGGTCCCTAACACTGAGTGCCTTAGTTCTACTGAAATCAAAAGGAGTTCAGTAGTCTCAGGGATATCCACTAAAAACATAGCATCTCATTGCATCTTTCCCAGAGATGCTGAATCACTTAATGTAAGGAGATAGATTAGTAGGGACCTACAGAAATTGTGCTGGCACAGATTTCATGGAAATCACCAAATTGGGTGATCTCCATGAAATCCATGGGGCAAAAAAACCCAAAACTTAATAAAAATAAAATGCTAGCCCAGCCACTTTGGCACACTGGACAAAGAGGGGAGGGGGGCTAGGGGCTGCTGACAAGATTGCTGCTACCCCTGCCTCTAAGCACTGATTGGCTGAGAGGGATGCCTGTTACGCAGCCCTGCCCCTTTCCACTGAGCAGCAGTGAGGAGTGGGGCCATATGACAGCCCTCTCCACCAATCAGTGAAGGAAGGTGGGGCCACCAGGGCCCCTTGGCCAGAGATGTGTTGGTGGGGCGGGGAGAGCACCACAATATGCCCTCAAAAATGGCATTTGGCCTTGCAATCTGGCTGCCCCCTCAAGTTTGGTAGACCCCCTATGCATTAGCCTTGGAAAGGCAGGAACTTCTCGTTTTAAAAAAAATATATGATTATCATAGTATCATAGCATTATGATGCAATGCCAGATTCTGGCATGCGATTATTATGCAATGCCAGATTCTGATCTCAGCATAAATAAAATACTGTTCAGAATCAAGTTCAGTCTCCAATGCTATCAAATTTGCATCTTGTGACAGCCCTAAATTAACTTCACAAAAATAAATAAATAAATAAATAGATTATTCTCTACTTGTGGAAGTCAGGTTGATTCAAAACATTTAATGGAAAGTGATTATTGAAGACTTTAACATAAAGTTTTAATTTGAATAGAGAACATGCAAAATGTGAACTTACTCGAAAAATGCTTTCTGTGGGTGCATCTACATGTGTGCTTTACTGCCGAGTAGACTAATTAGCCTCTCTGTAGCATGTTACTGTCTACAAGTGTGCCAATATTAGGACACAGTAAATTAATTAACTCCAGTGTAAGACAGTACTGTGTAGATGCACAATGCACCCATTGTATCCTAAAGTCTCTTGAATGCAGTAACTAAAATATTTTTTATCATTTGTATGGTCCCATGAGAACTAGCAAAGCTAAGGATGAGTAGGCTGGCTTCTATCCTTCCCTGTGAGGCATCAACAGAAATGCATGAATTCTAGGATGAGGCCAGGAAGTTATATATATGCAAAACCACTGAAGATAATTAAAATGATATTTTATAAATAAGAATGAAATAAAGCCAATAGATTTCTACTTGTATGATTGTAAACAGTGCTTGACTTAAAATACCCTCATTACTGATGATAATGATACATATGCAAAGGAAGAAACTTAGCTAAATTTTAACATTCCAGGCTGAAGTTTCAATGCTAATTTTTGTGGGGAATACATGTATGTACACTTAGCATATTTCATACATAATGGCTGAAGGACAATTAAATGGCTCGTACAATTCCAATTTTTACACCTAGTTCAAGCCTGCTGCTTTGAAATGTCCCAAATATCCCCATCATTTGAGCAGTGCCATTAAAAATGTACAATTGCAATATGAAAACGACTGTACATCTCAGGAGATACAGGAAGGAATTTCAATTGTGTGCTCCTTTGGTCTCTCTAATAATATTCAGTGTTTGCTAATAAAAGCTAAACATAACTTTCATCGAGATCAACTTTTATTATCAAATATTATCAAATTAGAGAATTGTATTTGGCATGCAAATATATATTTTAAGTTTAAATATGAAGAATTTACATAGCTAATAGAAATACTGTGAAAACATTGTCTTAGAGGCAATTGAGAACTATGCTACAGTTAGTTAAACTATGTACATGCCTATTGATTCTACCTAGCATATTGATTTTTTTAAGGGAAGAGCAAGAATAACTAAGTTCTTGCATGCATAAAATAATGGAGCAAATATTAAAGAGAAAACAGGCTTTTAAAATGAAAATCAATAAGCAATTTAGGCTTAAAGAAAAAAAAGTCATGCCAGATAACTGTTTCCTTTCATTCCGAGTATATCCAAGCTGATATTCATGGGTGATTCTAAACCAGCCTGAACTATGAGTGCAACCTACACAATTCCTATCCATACCATATCCATTTTGAAGTATTTATTGAAACAATCTACACCATCATGCCTATTTATTTTGCACGAGCCTATAGTGCATCTGCCTGTCTTGTGACTAGATTTTTGCTGAATGACGCATCAGCCCATTGAACAAAAGCAAATGTGGCTGTAGATCCCAATTGTTGAATGACAGTCTCTTCTGCCCTGATCATGGAATAGTTTGAATACAGCGTGAGATTCTTCCTGAGGTTTCTTCTTCTCTCTGCATGAAGGGCTCTTCTTTTCTTAAACGCCTTCATTCCATGTTTAATAGGAAGTTCCCAAGCATTTCAATCCTCAACAGTCTTCTCGCAGTCGTTTGGCTCCATGCTTGTTTCTTTCATATCTCTCTTGCAAACATCTTCGAAGCAGAGATAAGGATGCCTGTGTAGTCTTCTTCCTGTAAAGAGTTCCTCTTCCATGCAGAAGATCCTAGGGTTAAGGCCATCATTCATTGATGGTGTGGGACAAGGGATGATGTGATCTCCCAGCTTTGCCCACTCCGCCAGATCCATCCCTCAATTGTAGAAAGTGGGTTTGGCTGAGTCGAGAGAAGCCCCACTTTCCTTACTCAGCCAGATCCACTCCCTGGGATGGATCTTGCAGAACAAGAATTTTCCTGCTTATGGAGAGGACCCCCAAGATTCCCCAGGATGCCTCTCTGAAAACAAGGAAACTAAGTAGGTGATCTGGGTGGTTGAGGAGCCCTCAAGTCCATGGAGCACCTGCCTGGGGTGGCTGGGGAGTGTAAGCAGCTCAGGCTGCTCCTGCTCTCCCAGTACAGTGGTAATAGCTGTCTGTCACAATAAAACAGCAAAGTCTAATACTACATTTTTTCGCAGCACTGATTTGCCTGCAATGTGATGCAACGTGATAGTCATGTCTACTTGCTCACAATTTGTGCCACTATAAAAAATAAATTATCATGGCACAAATGAGATGTTAGGCAACATCTGTTTCTATCCCTAGGGGCTGTGTGAACCTCAAACCCAGGCGTTCAACAGAGCTTCCAGAGTTGGGCTAGATGACTACTGCGGAGCACTCTTACAGAGCTCCAGTAGACATGGTAGGTGTGCATGGGATTGAGGAGAACTTTAAGATTGACCCTAATTGCCCATGCGTAAACAGCAGAAACAGAAAAAATACGTATATATGAGCTTGAAATGGTCTCTTTCTCCTCTTTTTCTTTTCATAAAAGGGGGAAGGTGTTGTTAGAAATATTTGGGTATTCAGGAAAGATCTTCTTTCTAATATAGTCTGCCATGCAATGCCCTTTCAGCCAAAAGAAGGAAAAAACTGTGGCTAAGTATTTATAGAAAGGAAATTGAGGAGCAGCAATATTATCATTCACAACTTTTTAAAATTCTGTTCTTATATTTTTCTAGTGAATCAAAGCTATATCCATGTATTTCAGAGAGTTATTTAAAAAGACCCAGATAGCAAATAGTCATTCATTCAAAGCAAATTAAAACAAAAAAACACCTTACTCTTATAGTCTGATAGTTCGACCCAACATCGTAGGTGTGTGTTCCACAGTGAAGATGAATGTGCTCAGCCCAAGAGACACTAAAACTAAGTGCATTACATTTTGAATGTTAATAAGAGGCCAATTAATCTTTATAAAACACTCTGCCCAGCTTTCAGGAAGTGTTTGTCAAAGAAAGAATATTAATAAATTATTTAAATATAATATTTTGAATAATTAAATCCTCTAATGTTGGGTCTATCTGTTAGGGTATATTACCCATAGTGGAATTTCTCGTGTAATATGCTTAAGAGGGATTGAATATGTTGCTCCTTTTATATTGTTTATTCTCACGCCGTAATTTCCTTGATGATGAAACATGGCAGATATTGTTTGTAAAAATGTCTAATGTTCTTTAATCTTGGCTTCCTAACTGTTGCCTTCCATTGCTAAGTTTAATTCAGCATTTTTGTCTTCTAATCATATTTTCCATCCTCTTTTGCTGTTTCCACTGCATTAAGCTAGTTGTGGAAAAAATAGTTTGTCAGTTTTTCAGAGATCTTTTAAAATGAACACATTGCTCATGAACAACACTGGCTTCACAGCTCTGCAGACAAATGAGATAGCTACTACCTCTCATTTTCCCATGGGAGTTGCGGGTTCAATATGATCAAGTTTTCAAAATCCTTAGTTGAAAAAGTCTGGAGAATCGCAAAGTGGGATTAGATCATCATTGTCCAATCACAGAATTGTATAACATTGACATCAGTAGTTTAAGTTTTATAAAAGTGCCTAAAGCATGAATTTGATAAGAGAGCTTAGTTTAACAATTCTGCCCTTATGATCTCTTAAGTGACTGCCAAAAAAGGCACCAAGGGCTGCCAAGCATAAAGGTATATTCTTGTGATGTGGACACTAATCTATGAGAACAGGCCTGAGATCACTGGCTCATGTCATGTAATTGGTTAAACAACTGCCGGATGACAAAAATGACTTTTGGGCAGTCAATTTGAGTTGCATTTAAAGGAATGGCAAGAAAAATAGAACACTGTATTTTCCCCTTGCCATTCCCATGAACCACCAATGGCTAAATTCTTCTGAAGGAACAAGTGCTGTGTAGATTTGTTAAAAGTTGTCAGTCCCTTAAGTCTCATTTTGCATGAGTTAATCAGAATTCTTTGACCCCAAACCAATATGTTTTTGATTGGTTAATGGTCTTTAATTAATGGAAAATCATTAGCAATGCTTTGCAAACTGAATTCATTAACTAAATAATTTTCTGCAATCTTTCTCTCTGGGTACTTTTGAAGCTACAAAATCAATTAGATATCTCCAAAGCCAGTGCAATTTCACTTTGGATGCTGTGGGTCCAACAGGCACTTTTATTACAATCTGCAATGTGGGAGTTTTGTCATCTACTTCAATGAGAACAAGGTCAAGATACTTGAAAGATAACTTTGACAAATGGTGAACCAACCAGTACAGATAAGAAATAATCCAAACCATGAAACTGAATACACATTTTGTTCAAGAACAAAATAATGTCTAAGATGTCAAAAGCAACTAAAGGTCTTAGACATGTGCCGCATGTCTGCTCTCGTGTGCTAATTAGCAAGTATTGGAGCAGCCTCCGCATCATGTATATTCAGTGTCCCCATGCCTCCAAATGCCAGTGGGGGTGCTAAAACTTGTCAAACAAGCTTTAGTTAAAGCACCTTTACCACCATTTTGAAGCACAGGGTGTTGAACACATGTGATGCTGTGGGTACTTTAATTAGAGTGGCTCTTGGAGTAGCTTTAATTAAAACGCCCCCCTCCACCCTGGAGCATGTGTAAAGATGCCCCCAGTTTCCAATAAGAGCAAGTGAGAGTTGATCAACTAACTCCCTTCTAGATGACGTTATTATAATCATTCTCTGTGCGATTTTAACAATCTCCAGAATTCACTTCCACAACCACATTTGTGAGAGGATTTTCCTTAAAACATTCCTTACTTATAGCCTTGCTGAAGTATTCAGCACCATTGTATCTTAGCTCCTTGCAAACTTTCATACATAATTCCATAAAAATCTATAGACAAATACATGAACCATTAAAAAGCAAAATGTTAATTATATGAGTAATTATAATGAGTTAACCTTGTAAACTCATGGTTCTAAATAGTTGATTAAAATAATACTACTACTGATAGCAATTGTGAATGGTGGCACTGCAACATATAGAGCTATGTCCACTGCCTGATAATGCTTAACTCCAAGAATGCATTCCTAATTACGTGACACAGACTGCTTGCAATTCAAATACCTTCCCAATTATTATTTGCAAATTCCTTGTTATAAGCATAGACTTATAACAGATTGAATGGGTGGTAAAGTCAATATTTCAAGGACGGGGTAAGGTAGGGACTTGTATTGTTCCATGAACAAACTAGAGGAAAAAATGTTTACAAGGAATCAATAGTAATTTCCCCCCTTCCCTCAAAAAAATATCAGAAATATTATAAGTTTCTCCCTAGATTAAAAATATACCAAACAACTCAGATTATTATTACGAGCTAAAAAGATCTAAGCCCTTCAGCTGACAACTTTAATAGGAGCGAAGGCCTGGGAGATAAATGAAAATATAAGGAGTATAGATCTGTGCTGAACCTGTTTGGCCTCAGGGCATCACTCTTTCTCCTTTAGGAGAGAGAGGAAAGCAGAAATAAAATCGAAACTTAAAGCTGGCTGACTTTCTACTAACCTGAAGTAGCCTGTCTACATCTATGACTCAGATGATTTTTTGCATATTGTATTATATGAGACAGTTCCAGCTGGATCCATCAATGTATTTATAACTCAGCCATAAAATTTTGCTTTAGGCTGAAACTTGGCATACAAGATCTCAGCCCAACAGTAACTTTTTAAAACCAAAATGTGCAAAGTTAAAAAAATATATCAGTGTGGCAGTTTCTTAAGCTGTGGGACTGCAGAGAAGAAATAAATATAGATTAACACTGAAGTGAGAATCCTAGTTGCTCTGTGAATGCTACAGCAAAACTTCCCTCGATGTGTGAGCAGGGCTGAGACACCACATGCATTATTTCTCATGGTTTGGATGTAGTTCTCACGGCTACTTCCAGACAACAACGACTGTCAGAAATGAGAACATTCAGAAACTCACTTAAGCGAATGCAAAAGTTTCTATTTTAAGGCCATAGAGCATCAAAAATGCAACAGGCTACTGGAAAAATAGTTAACTTTTCTAAAACAGAGTTTTAGAAATAAACGTGTTAATTCTACCATACATTCTAGAGGGATTTAATATGACGCATATTAGAGAGAAGTATGGCAGGCTAAATTTAAGAAACTCTGTGAGCCACTTCTAGCTTATAGACACTTTTAGAAACAATGCAGTGCTAATACTTCATTCAATAGTGCTTTAAATGCTTGGAAGCTGAGCTGAATTCAGTGTCAGAATATGAAACAGTTGTTTAAGATGATGAAAAGCCTGCTGACGAGATGTGTCACAAGCATTATTTTCTGTTCCTTAAATACATCTGAGGAACATTATTAAACTACTGTATTAAAAGTTTGGACTCTCCCTAAGATGAATTTATCAAGGTTGGCCAATCAACCTTTCTGCACCATGCCTCACTGAGAATTTTGGACCTGTTTTGCAAGGGAATTTCATGGGCTCATGCACATGAAAGGGTGCCGACATAAATTAGTGAACACTCTTATTTACTGGACAATCATTACACTGCAATGTTCTTTGAAAATTCCTACTGGGAATGAAGGAAAAAAGAAGTTCTAGAGAGAGGAGGAGGCAGCAAATGGAGGTGTGATTTGCCCAAAAGGAAACAGATTTGTCTAAAAGAGAATACAGCCCTGGTCTGTAATATTTCCATGGCATGCAACATGGACACACAGAATTTCATGGCAGTAAAAAGGATGGAGAAAGAGAAATTCACTCCCAAGACAATGGGATATTACTTATCTATCTGTCTATCCATATATAGTAAAATCTATATATATATGGTATAAGCTATATATAGCTATATAACTTTCAGCATCATAAGGGACTGGTATACAACCGGTAGTGCTGATTGTATCTAGCAGGGAGCAGTAGTGTGAACTAAGGACCCTTCTACACATTCAGGTAAAAGTGTGTTGGAATCTAACACAGGATCCACACAATTGCACCTCCTGCCATGCCACACACGCATGACAGGAAGTATGATTTTGGGAACATATATTAGATCCCATTACGCCTTATTGCCAATTCAGGGAAGCACAATCAGGACTGCGGTAGCTGTGATCCCCCAGCATCAGGAGTGTTTGAAACCCCTGGGGCTGGGGGATCATGGCTGCCATGATTCCCCAGCCCTGGGGTTTCATATATCCTTGGGGCAGCTGGGTCCCAGCACCAAGGATCTGCAGCTGAGAGTCTCTGGGTCCTCTGTTCTGAACTAGATTTGCCAACTGAGAGTCCCCTCAATTGTGGGACAACTAGCCCCAACTGGGTCTGGTGAACCTCTGAGGAGAGAGAGGTAAGACTCTGTTACATGTGCAAATTAAAGCTTGATAGCAACCAGCTATAAAGTTACTCACATTTTTTAAGTCTAACTTTATAGCTGGTTGGAGGTTTTATGGAGTGACAGGTACTTTACACATGTAATTAGCCTTAAAGTAATTGTGCAATTAATTAGTTAACTGTGCAATACCTGTAACATGTAGAGTGGCTCAACTTTCCGAATACTAAAAATGGTAGTTAAAAATTCTGGTCCCTTTCTGTCTCTACTTAAAATGCAAGCCATGACATCTTTAAGTAACATACGCCTCACGACTGAAAAAGAACAAATCATTAAATGAAAGAAGGTGAAGAGAAGTAAAGTGACCCACTGCCCTTCCATCACACACATTACATACCCGTGAATAAGGAACGCAAGTCACAGTATGTAATAAATCCTTGAAAAACAAAACAAACCAGCCAGAAGTTCTCACTTTCTACATCACAAGTTGTCCTGAAGTCCCCTCAAGTTGATAGGCAAAAGACATATTTCACAGGCAATGGTCACCATAGAAGGTAGTAATTCAGTAATTATCAGCAGCTATACATTATCTATTGACTGGAAAGTCTATTTTAGCTTCTAGCAGACATTTTAGAATAAATTCTATAGCAAACAACCAACTAGATGCGGTGGACTGCTTCAATATGATGGAAGGCCCAATGTGATTGTGAGGGGGCCATCATGAGGCCAGTCTAATCATCGGCCTGCCCATTTGTTTAGGGCAAGCTGCCCACCTGCCTAACCTGCCATGCCTTTGTGTAACTTTGGCAGTAGTTTATAGGCAGGAGGCTGCCCATTTAATGCCTGATGTCAAGGGCATAATACATGGCTCTGTACTGCCCATACACCGTGTCCCATGCCTTGAAGATAGCATAACTATGTGGCTCCCACCTCACACTGGGACCCATTACATTCCAGTCTGTCATGTTGAAACCCGACCTGGATCCATCCTAGTCAGCTTGACTAGCCTCCACCATCATGCAGGGCTGCAAACTCCCTAGACCCCTTTCCCTCTCAGCAGTAGCCCCCTCTGGGAACTTTGGCCTTGTAGCCCCTGGCCTCGCCTCTAGGCCAGTCAGAACTCCAGGCCCCTGGCTCTGGCTGTCCCTTGTGACAGATGTCCTTGCCCTTTAATTGTTCTGTTCCTGGCCCCAGCATTGACCAGTTGAGGGTCTCCTGGTTAGGTTCTTCAGCAGTTAGCCCTCTTCCTCTCATAAAGGTCTGCCTTCCTGGGCCCCTACAAACACAGTTTACTCAATCTCTAAGGCTGGCCTATGTGCAATCCTTCAGGCCTGCCCATGCAGGCCGTACTCTACAAAGCCTGCTCACAGATGCCCCCTCACTGGGGCTACTAGGCCCCTTGGGCCTCAGGCCTCTGATGTCATGTCTGGACCCTTTGCCGGTTCCCTTTATGGGGTAACCCACCAGGTCATGTGGGCTGAGGTTATATGGCACCCCATACTTGCCTTTCACTAGGGAGGCACTGGTGTGGCATTTCCTGGGGACCAGCCCACCACAGGCAGCCCCAGCACATGATCCGGCCCTAGCAGGCTGTAGGGTTAGATCATTCCCCAGGATCAGGAACTCTTCCATCCCCATAGGTCCTACCCTTGACCTCCAGGTGTTCTGGGAGCAGCAGATCTCCAGCTAGGTGATGTTATTTTGGTAGCATCCCTGCAGCAACTGCCATCCCAGATCTGAGGGCCTGGGTTTATACTGAGGCTGCCCAGCCTCATCCAGGAATCCTCTTAGAGTCTTGTGACCACCTTATTAGGTCACATCACACCTGCCAGCTGCTCCACAGCCTGCTCAAGCCTCTTCAAGCAGCAAGCACCAAAGGTGCCCTGACACAGTGATCTATTGGGTCTAACAAGCTATTTTAATCTGTGTGCAGTGAATGTGTGCAGAATTTAAATTTCTCCAAAATAAGAAGACAATTCTTAATCTTGAGAAACAGAATTTTGGTGCTGAATACAAATGTATGTTAAAATGGTATTAGGGAATTCGATTATTTTCAGGCTTGTGTCATCATTATCTCTAGTTTTTCACAAAGAAAAATGGACAACACCAAAAAATCAGCAACAAAAACAACAAAGCATTCTGTGTGTGTGTGTGTGTTTGTGTGTGTGTGTGTGTGTGTGTGTGTGTGTGTGTGTGTGTGTGTGTGTGGGAGAGGGAGAGGGAGAGTAATCTTTCACAGTGGGCACATCTACACATGCTATTAAGCCACTTGAAAAATCAGTTTGCACAAAATTTTATTGCTTTTGGGTGCACTGTTTGCATGTGCACCTGGGAACACAGCATGTTGAGCTGGGGTGGAGCAGCCATGGATGGCAGGGGTCCTGGAGATCAGCCTGCCAGTTCAGGACTGCTCTGACTTGGCTCAACATGCTGTGGAGAAGCTGAATGGGGCACAGGGATGCTTCAGTGCAGGGCTAGCCAGCAGATAGCCCCTGCACTGAAGCACTGTCATACCCCAGTCAGCCCCATCAATGTCTACACATGCATAGTGGTGGGTTACATGGATTATAATGTAATTATAACATAATCCATGTAAATATAATCCATCTGCATTGCAGTGGATTACTCCTATAATTCTACCATAGCATAATACTTGTGTTTCACACTACCACACTTCAGCAGGGTTAATTAGTTTACTCCATCCTCATACCACCATACATGTAGATGGTGACATTTTACTGCAGAACTAATTAGTAGGGCTGTGCAAAATTTCAATGGCTATTTCATTTTGACTTGTTTTGAGTTTGAAACAGCTAAATTGAAACAAAATGAAAGGCTTCAAAACAGCCTCAAAATTAAACAAGGGCAGTCAAAACATTTCAAAAGTTTTGAAACGTTTCAAATTTCAAAACTCAAGAAGGGCTTGCCTGAAAGGAAGCAGAAAGTAAAGAGAGGGAGGGGGAAGTGGGGGGAAGGACTTCTCTCATATTGACTGTGTAGCTGGCCAGTGACTGTGGTCCTTCTTTGAGGCCCCTTCCAATCCTAGAGCTGTGCGGGAGGGATGGAAAAACAGCATAAAAGGCAGCATTGCTTGAACTGCCCTGCTCTCTGTCACCCATGCCATGAGTTTTGCTTGTCAGTAGCCTGAGGTGCAGTTTCCCAGAAACCCCAGCACTTATTTCCTTGAAACCTGTAAGGCTTCATGACCTCAGCACGGGCTACTATGCCTGCAGTTTTCTCTCTGCTGCACCTTACTTCACACACAGACTCACCCATGTCAAAGACTGAGGTCCAGTTTATCAGAAACACCTGCACCTATCTCCTTCAAACTTGGCAGGCTTTGTGGCCTTAGCAATGGCTAGCACATCTGCAGTTTTCACCCTGCTGTGCCTTCACACACATGCATGACATGAGTTTTGCTTGTCAGCATCTTGAGGTGCAGTTTCCCAGAAACCCCTGGATGTGTCTCCTTGAAATTTGGTGGACATCATGGCCTCAAAAGGAGCTACCATCCTGACAAGTTCCATCCAATACAGGCAAGAACTGACAAAGTTATAGGCAGTTTTGTGGTGCCCCATTATAGCCTATCGGCAAAATGTCAAAACAGTGTCAAAACACCAAAACAGTTTCAACGAAACGAAACGGAACAGTGGTTTCAAAGTGAAATGAAACTCAAAACTAAACACTGTCCCATCGAGATGTTAAACTGGAAGTCGAAACTCCACATCTCTAACTGTCCAACTATCCCAAGAGATGTTAACACATACAAGAAAATAGTTTCACATATAAGCACTTTATAAATGTTTTTGTTTTTCAAACTTAAAGAAATAATATCAATGATTGGAAAATGTTCTAGAAAACACATAGTTCATTTCTTACTCATGTTTCCGTTCTATGGTTTGAACTTTGGGTCTTCCTTAAATGCTTGAAATGATAAGCATCTTTCAATATATATATTTTACAAATTGGTTGGGAAATTAATTATTAGAGGTGTGAGAAATGGGCTGTATTTGATTCAGATTCAGCCCAAACTGGGGACAGTGATTCAATTTATTGATTCACATCACTGATCCCAATTCAATTTGGTTGAATCTGAAGATTTGATGCTGATTTGGTGAATCAGCAATTCGGCCATAGACACAGCTTTAAATGTTTTTTCTACCTACCACGAGGTACCAGGCATGGCTCATAAATGCTGTGATGGTGGGGTGGGTGGAGCATCCTACAGGAATGCAGGGGGGGCAGGCCCGTGTGCTATGGTGGTGAACCGAGATGTGGGCAGGAAGTACAACCGAACCTAGCTTGGCGATCGACTGTGGGGGGACCCTGGGTGTCTCCCCAGACCCAGGAAGCACCAGTCGCTGACCAGAAGTACTTCTGGTCCACTTCTGGGTCTGCTGCAGAGCACGAAGGGGACCACTCCCACACTCCTGTGGGTTGCTCCATCCACCCCTGCATCTCAGCATTCATGAGCTACCTAGTACCTTGAGATATGTAGAAAAAAACATTTAAAGATGTGTCTATGCTTGGATCATAGAATTTTTCTGAATCTCTCTGAATCTATTTGGAGAGATTAAAGGTTTTACTGATTTGATTCGGATTCAAAGATTTGGCAACAGAATTTGGCTGAATCTCCACTGAGTTGAATCTGCAACCAAAGCTTCACACAGCCCTATTAATTATCTGTCAATGTTTAAACAATTTCCTTAAACCCCAAAAGATTAGAAAGGCCTCTCCAAAGACTGTTCAGAAGAAAAGACAGCTTATATGACTATGATGTTTCAAAACTCTCCTTAAGAATTCAGTATAACAGGATTTAGAACTGGAAGATAAATATATATTTCAGGCAGATATAAATATGTAGATAAAGGTGATGGGATCTAACATGTGATGAACACAATTGCACCTCCTACTATGTCACATGTGTAGGAGATACAATTACAGGATTGCATATTAGATCCTATCTCACCTTATTGCTGCTGCAGGAGGAACTAGATACCAGGTTCCCTCTGTTCTGGCAAGAAAAAAGCCCCCACTGCTGGGAGCCTCTCAATTAAGGGGCTTCCAGATATGGGGCATCGCACACACCCCCAGATCTGGGGAATCATGGTTGCCATGATCTCCCAGGCTCAGATATATGTGAAACCCCCAGGCCTGGGGGATCATGGCTGCTACACTCTCCCAGGCTCAAGGGTGCATTATACCCCTGTGAGTCTGGGAGATCACAGCACCTGCACTCCCTAGCCTTGAAGATCATGGATTTTGGATTTGTTTATTATGTTTCCTTCTGTAGTAATAAAATAATCATTGAGATTATTTTGTTTGCATTGGCAGGGAACCTCATGTGAATGAAACAGTGAAACAGTAGAAGTCATATCCATGCTTTGGAATTAAGAGAAACTATTATGAAAAATATAGCCTATCATTTATTGTTTTTTGAGTTTGCATGTTTCTGAGATAAAACAACTTGAAACATTACTTTCATACCTACAAGGCTTTTATTTCTAATTATTTAGGCCACACCAAGTTCTCTATTTCTAGTAATGTTTTTGTCTTCAGAAAGTGTTTGAATATTTTTTATTGCCTACACAGCAGCATAAACACTTACATTTAAAGATGGAAAACACAGATTCATTACTTTATACATTGCACTGAATACTAAAGATTTTCTGCAAACTTATCTAATTCACTAAATGGATTCTTAAAAGCACAGACACTAGTATTATTCCACTGGGAATCTTCTTAATTTAATACTTTTTTAGTTGCATCTAATATAATTGTATAATATTAAAATTATGTAATCCTCTTATTTTTGGACACTGTATTGTGGATAAAGTAGCTCTACATAGATTGTTACTGGGAAGATGAAAATTATGGAACATCCAGGTATCAGTGGGTTTTGCATATATATCACAGGAAAGAAGAAAAAGTGGAAGACCAGAGGTATGTGTTGTGGGGAGTAAAAATAGACCGAAACTAGGTTCATTTTGTTATACAAGAAACCAAAAACAATAGCACTAAACTCATCTTGCCTCACTGAATTCAACCTGATAGCTATTGCCAAGCAAGCAAAAGCAGTTCCAACTGCAGCAACAATATGATCCCATGTGACACAACAGTGTCTTTCGACTGTCCTATTTAACAATAAAGCCATGGAGCAGTTACAGAACATCCCATAACACTGTTTTGGCACCTACCTCATTGCTTTCTGTTTGGTAAATACTGTGAAACCAAACAATTTTACATTCCCTGTCCATTTGTTCCCTTTGATGTACAGTATATATAAGGCTTTTTAGCACCTTTGCAAAAAGCAGGTATTTAGTGATTTATATCCTGTATATGAAGGATGGGTCAGACCTTCAGTCTTGAGTAATAGAAAGGAAGATTTTAAAATATGAGCAGCTAGAGGAAGAATCAGTTGGTAACAACAGAATCATACCAATCCTCTATAATAATTTGTTTTGTTTTTGTCTTTGTCATTTTGTCTGTCACACTCACAAAAACACATATTTGTGCTCACTTTTCTGTATTTTTCGTGATTGATTTCAATTAATTCTGGTGTACTCTTGGTATTTGAGCAAAAATTGCCCCTTAACACCTTTACTTTAACTTTAAACCATAACATCCTTACCAAGGTGAAGCAGAGAATAGATGACAATTGAATGCAGAAAGAATGGCAGGAGTAAGACAAAACAAAATAAATGAGCAAAAATGTAGAAGAGATGCAACAGAAAGGCAAAGGGTTCACAGAGACAATAGAAGACAGGCTGAAAGAGCAGGCAACAATAAATTCACTGAAGATGAGATTGAGGAACATAGTTGTGGATTGATGAACGTGGTGTCCCAATTTTGTAACTCTTTAAACTTTCAAGCTGGAAGACCATCAGATGGCGAATTCTGAAGTTGTTGTCATGAGGGCAAAATGATTGTACCTCCAATAAGACTGTTTCCAGAGTATTTGTGGGATCTGATGATGAACTGAAACAACTTTAAATTACCAGAACTTTAAAACAAACATTCAATCATAAAACAGTGCATTGTCTGTTGAGCAAAGACCACTGTGATGAGATGTATGCTTCCCAGACTGTGTGGAGGGTTGAAACCAAATTCACTGTGCATGGAAAATCATCAATGCCTGAAGAAATATCCAAAGGAGTTTACAGAGGAGACACTTGGAAATGTTGATAGATACCCATTATATAGAAGAAGACCAGGCAGAACAGCTTAAGTTGGTAATGACAGTGGATAACAGAAATGTGGTATCCTATAACAAATAGCCCATTTTTGATGGGCTTTTACACTCGTGTGTGTGTGTGTGTGTGTGTGTGTGTATTAGTGGGAGGAGAGGGGAAGTGCAGCCTGTATGATGTGATGTGGCCTATTCAGAGCTTCAAGATTAAAAAGTTAGTTTAATATTTGAGAACTCTTCTCTGTCTTTGTCTTGATATTATTTTTGCATTAAAAAGTCTTCAGATACTCTTAGCAGGTGCTAGCATGTTGCACTGACAAGAATGATGATGAAAGGAAATGTATGGATGTAGGACAATAAGGGTGCCTATACACAAGTGTGGAGGCTGTTCTGATGCACTGTAACTCTAGTGCATCAGAGCAGACTTGATAAAGCAAGTCTGCTGAAGCATGGTAATTACTGCATTCCAGCCAGCTTCCACGTCTTGTGCATCAGCACCCCCATGCTTCAAAATGGTGGTGGGGATGCATTATCAAAGCTTGTCAAAGGAGCTTTAGATAAAGCACAAGGACACTGATACACAAGATGGTCTGGGTAGTCTAATTACAGCAGCTCTCAGAGCATGTGTATATACACCCTGAAGTATTATCTGAATTACTATGGTATTTATGAGCACAAGTAACAGATCAAGACCTCGTTGGGCTAGGCACTGTACAAAGAAAAAAAAAAGACATGGTATCTATATCCAAATACCTCAAAGGACTACTTTCAACATTGGTCTTCCAAACTGTTTATATTATTCCCAAAGATAATCTCTAGAGCAGTTTTAAACAGTCACTTTATCTGTTTTCTTCCTATACCTGACAAGCCTCTTGATTCCTCTTATGTAGCACTAGAAGATTATCTACAAATTATTCAGGAAAAGATTTCAGAAGCACATCATGATAAATCAGGTTTCATAAACACTTGTGGGTGAGAATAAGTCCTTGATCCAAGCCATGGACTGAAAACTTTTTAAAGTAAAAAAAAAAAAAAGGAAAAAAGGAAAGAAATGCTACATCAGGGAACAGCTAATTTTAGGCCATAAGGCTGAAACTGTGGAAACTGAAATTCCCTAAAAATAGTTGTCAGGATAAATAACAGAAAAAATCCTCCCACAAAATAATGAGATGGTATAAAGCAAATCAGTTCTGCATGCAGACACCATGGAATCATTAAAAGGATGAGGGCCTACTTGCATGACTTGATATTAGAGCTGTGAAAAGCTTCAGGTGCCAGTTCAATTCGGAGGAGATTCAGCCTGATTCGGTGGCCAAATTTCCAAATCCAAATCAAATCAGGAGACCAATAAAAAGGTCTGAATCAATTCAGTAAATATTTAGAGAGCTTCAGAGATTTGTGCAGTCCCTGCTCGCTGCTGCAGGGAGCTGGACCCGGACTCCATGCTGGCAAGTGTGGGGGGGGGAAAGGGGGCTGGAGGAGAGGGGAGGGAACCATGGGGGGACCCCCACCAGGCCTCATCCCCTGCCTGCTCCTCCAGTCCCCCTGAGCACCCCCCAGCCCCCACCTGCTCTCCCAGCCCCCCCATGGCTGCCCTGCC
>NW_017728998.1:16166131-16167726 GCF_001723915.1 Gavialis gangeticus | reverse complement strand
AAAAAAAAAAAAAAAGCCCCGCTCTCACTGGATGCTGCAGCAGCTGTTGGGGCTTCTGGGGGCTCATGACAGAGGGATAACCCATCTGCCAGGCAGAAGCCAGTGAGTTTGGGGCTTTTTTTTTTAAGAGCCTAAAGCTGAGGCCAGGTGGGACAGCCATGGTGGCGGGTCTGAAAGAGCGGGCAGGGGTCAGGGAGATCATAGCAGAGTCCCCCCATACAGCATGGGGCAGTGGGGAGCAGCAGGGATTGTCCCCCCGCCTGGCAGGAGCTAGTGAGTTTGGGGCTTTTTTGTGTGTGTGTAAAAAACTGGGAGCTGGTGCATCCTATAGATAAACATGTGTGATAAGCAGGGAGGCAAAAAAATTCTCACTGGTTCGATCTCTCTGGTTCACTGAAACTACAAAGAGAATTAATTTGGAAATGTTCTCTTGTGGAACATATTTACAGAGCTGTAGGGAGGCTCTGTGTTCTCTTTTATGAAATGTGCACAATGAAACAAAAAAAGTAATAGAATTTCTTATGTTCTGCACACACAAAAATTGCTTTGGTTTTGCCAGCCTTTTATAGACCAGGGGGGAGAAAATACATGATCAATAACTTGTAAAAAGCCTGAAAGGTGCAATAGGCCCAGTGGCTAGTACAGTGAGAGACTCAGGAAGGAAATGGAGCTCATTAGTGCCTCAGGGAAGATGGAGGCAAGCACCAATTTACCCAAAAGCAAAACTAAACCACATTTTAAAGAGTTGAGACATGGAACAATAACACCCAGAGGGCCCAGGCCAGCAAGGTGCCGAATGACACTAGCTCCCACTGATTTGTGAACAGACAGTAATTCTCAGGAGGGTCTCATTCTCTTGAGGCATTGGACCCAAACTGAACAAAGACAAATGGGGTTAATGGGCAAATTGAAAAGCCTTAATGTTGTTACAGCCAGCAGAGGGGAAATACAGTGCTTTTTAGCAGAACTATGAACTAAACATTAAGGGCCTTCTTAATGTAAATGCCACCTTTGTTAAGATGGTACAGCTGTCCAAATTAGAGTGAACTAAGCATTACTATACATTCTGAGTTAACACTGGTGTGACTTACGTCTCCATCATGGATGAGTGTAAGCAGAAAAGTAACTCTGTTGAAGAAAAGAGACTATCCAATTGGGTGGTAGTGGGCATACTTGGAAAAAAAAAATCACATGGCTTTCAATGACTAAGTTCTCTCAATTTCACAAGAAAAATGGAAAATCTTCACTGATATGAAATTATTTCATTCTAATATAAACAAGTGAGATCAAAAAATAGTACAGGGATTTTAACACACACAGATAAGGGGCAAAAGCAGAAAGGCTAGCAAGTAGAGCTGATAACAAGAGTAAGGGCTCATACAGACATTCCAGCTAGAAACTCAAGGGGTTAGCTCAAGTTAAAAATGGCCCGCAGCTAAGGTAAGTTGAGGGAGGGGCAGGTGGGATGGGGGTCTAGTGGGGGGTGGTATAAGGAGATTGGGAGGGATAGTGGGGTCTATAGGGAGTGTTTCTGGGGTCTGGGAGGGTTTAACAGGATTGGGCGGACATCAGGGTCCCTGGGTGGACTTAATGGT
>NW_017728998.1:16163543-16166020 GCF_001723915.1 Gavialis gangeticus | reverse complement strand
AACTGGTCCTGGGGTTGGTTTTACTGCATTCACTGATCCTGGGAGCCTGGTAAGTGGTGGTGGGGGTGGGCAGATGGATTGGAGGGGGCTGACAGTTCTGCAGGAAGTTTTGGCAGGATTGGAAGATGCTGGCAGCTCTAGAAGGGTGGGGTTGGCAGGATTTTTATCCCCCCAATTTCCTCCTACTCTCAGATGAACAACCCTGCCCCAGTGAACCCCATAGTACCCATTTCTCCACCCACCTTGACTTACTTCCATTGGCATGCAGCACTGGCGCACACTGGTAAAACTGGCACTTGGAGCAACTTGCAGGATCGAGGGTTTTGGTAGGCTTGGGGTGGTGGGGGCTGACTGGCCAGTGGCATGGGGGGAGTATGGCCTGTATTGAGGGAGGACAAGGGATTAAAAATAGCTTAGGGCTGGGGGGGAGGGGGGGAGGAAAATCACAGCCTGAAGGCTGGGGCCAGCAGCTAGACTTTTCCAGCCCAGAGGATGCCCTGAGAATGTGTAAAGAAATTCAATTAAATTGGTCTAGGCATACCTAATTTAATTTAGTGCATCTTCAAGGTATAGTTAAATTATATTGGGTCAGCCATTCTTTTACCAATCTAACCTTCCTGGAACTTCTGTATAGTTCTCACTTAGATCAACCAAACTAGGTATCTAAATGTAAGGTCTGCACCTGAATGAGCTGAATTAGGTTGGTTGACCATTTTTAATGTAATCTATCCTCCCTGAACATCTGTATGTACCCTAAGACATATAAAGCACCCAAGCAAAACCCCTTCCCTTGTGATATATTCCTGATGCCAGAATTCACTTCTGCTTTAAATGATCACAAATCAATTCCAATTGATTGACAACAATGGGATTTGTTTCCTTACACTGTTAACTGATCATAAACCCCACAAATATAAAATTGGAGTAGGTTATACTTTCCACACCCATCAAAAACCAAATTAGTACAAGTTAGATTTAGTGGCTGCTTGCAATCACTTATTCTGAGAGCCTGGCTTCTGATCAATGTATAGGCATGTACCTATTCTACTCTTGTTTACAGAAAAATACATTTGAGGCAGTTAATTAATTTGTTGCATTATACTGGATTTACACAAGCTGACTGGTGCATTACCTGAAATGCACATTTTTACCACCCAACCCTGAACTTGGTTTATATGCTCTTCACATTCCCATCATAATGGTACAAAAGACAATTAATGATTGCAACTAAAAGGAAACAGATGATCACATATTCCTGCTTCAAACTTCATAAAAACACTCAAAATGGCACTGGGTACTTATGTGTTGCTTATGGTTCAATTATGAAACTAAAAACCTCCTTTTTAATTACTAGTATTTATTAGCATAGGTTAGTAATTATTAGGACTCTGTATTATGAGACTCTTGCTCAGCAGTGCTTTTTCAGCAGTTTGATTGAAAGTTAACAGCTTTCCCCTTTGTTTAACTACTTCTTCCCTAAGCATTTTTCTACATTAACCAAAGTCACATTCAAATGGAAAGGAATAAAATAGGAAAGCGAAGTGAAATAATCAGGAGGGAAATTAATAAAATAAACCATGAAAATTTAAGTGATACACAATTAGTTATTTTATAGTTTCTATACTGTATTCCAAAGAACTAGAGAGAGCAATAGAAACTAGAAAAAAAATGCGTTGAGTTACCTAATCCATTCATCCTTACAGTGCACAAATATTCTCTACAACACATTTTCTAATTCTTTATCTCGTCTACACAAAGTGGTGGGCCTTTGATCATTTTGCTTGGGAGAATGTTTTACAAACCACAAGATGGAGGACTTTGATTACATAAAGTAATGGTAATGCAGATCGTGTTAAGATGGTAAAACCAAGACAGAAGCACTAAGTAAGTTATTTCGTTAACTGAGATATTTTCTATAGAATTTTCTTTGAGTCCACTTATTGACAGGTTGTGCAGAGATGAAAAAGCAGAGACTGCCGCAATCAACATGGCAGGAGTTGCCTCTGCCCTGTGCATCACACGTGCCCAAGGACATGCTAGTAATAAGCCTCTGGTAATAGGTATAGTTTTTAAAAGAAATGTTTTCTGAACAAACAAGGATCTGGTTTTCTAGAGTTTGAATTTCTGGTGAATTCAATGGCCCATTTCAGATGCCTAGTTAATATATGCACTAAGTAGAAGTGTGATTCCAAGTTTCTCTTAAACATGCAAATCAAGCAAAGTGGCTAACAGCTATTCTTCACTGTCAAGCGTGTCACATGCCAGAATCTGCTGAAAATTTAAGAAAATAAGGTATGCGACAAGCATTCCTAAAACAGTAATTCCATTGTTATTTCTTTATTTACTCGGGAATTTCCCCAGCAAAAGGTGGGGATCCCAGAGAAGTAACAGATAAACACACACACACACACATACACATGCACCCATGTGCGCGCACACACACACACACACACACACACACACACACACACACACAC
>NW_017728998.1:16149858-16158543 GCF_001723915.1 Gavialis gangeticus | reverse complement strand
CACACACACACACACACACACACACACACACACCATCTTTGCTAATAATATATTTTATAATGTAACAAGTACCTGAAGGAGCTAAACACTGCAACATGTTGATATTAGGACCACATCTATGTTTTTGGAGGGTTTCTTTTGTTTTTTATGAGTTTTTTCCTATTGTGTGAGTTTTGTTCTAGGTGTTATTTTTATGTCTCTAAGATCACAGCCAAATCTTGCTCAATGTATTTGTGGATTAAGGCAAGCAGGATGATCTGCATCCAACAGCAGGATAAGATATTTCCAAGTTCTGTATTCCTCTGTCAACTACTTTGGCATAGCGAAGAGTTCTGCAGACCTGATATACATGGGCACAGATGGCGTGCGTCATTTTTTCTGTCATTCAGTTATTTGTGATGTTCCGATTTCTATGCAGCATAAGAAAGTAATGTCAGCATGAGAGCATAAAACATAAGTGCATGTGCTTAGCTGCTGTTATGAGGTACGTGTCACCACTATATTACACAATCAAATTAGAGAGGTATTTGCAAGATAACAGAGCTTGTGATTCTATGGCTTGTGGTTGTCAAGAAGTCAGAATAAACTATCATAAGTTTCCCCTTTCAACTTTGGAATCCATAAGGATGCAATTGAATGTAACCTTTTTATCAATCCCTAATTTTATCACAATTTCTCTCCTCTCCACCTTATGATTATCCCTTGCTAGGAACTGATCATAAATTACTAGTTTCCTGATTCAGTTTCCAAGTTTTGAATGAAGTGGGATGGTTTTTCTCTCTATTCACTTTTCTGTCTTCTAAAGGAAAATCTTGGTGTAAATGATCAAACTCCATGAATTTACACTGGAGAAGATTTTAGTTCTACACAAGGGAAGAATTACTTTTTTTTTTTAAGTAAATGCCTACTGGGACACTTTTATCCAATGTAAGAATTCCAGATAAACTCCTGAACCTTAAATTAAAGATATCATTTTGAAAAATTTGTGTGTGTGTGTGTGTTGGTGGGGAGCCAGGGTGAGGGGGAGAGGAGAGTAATGAGATGTGGTTGACAAATTGAGTTATGTTTAAATAAAGAATTTTGGAGAGCAAATTATGAAACTCTCCCCCCCTTATGCTAATCAGATTGGGGAAAGGACTAAGGGGGGGAGGGGAAGAAGGGGTGGGATTGTTACTCTAATTATGAATTTCTACCAAGTGCCATGTTTTCATTATCTTTTTCAGTAGACTATGCAAAATGACTTGTTGACATTCCAGTTTTGCACAAGTGGCAATCAGGCAGTGCCTGACAAAGAAAGGCCTGGAAAGAACTGGCAAAAGACCATTAATCTACTAAGACTAGTTTTAAAAGTTGGGGTTTTTTTGTTTGGGGTTTGTTTTTTTTAAATAAGAACAAGAGAAATTTCACTGCTGACAAATATAACCAAACAAAAGCATTTGCATGCATGTGTCAGTCCCATTAAAGGCTTTCACTAATCTGCTCCCTTCTTGTCCCCTAGCTTCACTACTGGTAAGTGAAAAAAGTGTTTGTGTGCCTTTACTTAAACAGTGGGCCTCTTTTACTTCTCTGTATAGTAGCAGAACACAGAGATATCCGTGTTTTAAACTATTATGTGAATAGGATCTTTCTACACACACTTTATTTGAGGAATATGTTTTTAAAAAGGAACATAAGATCATTTGTGTATGGAGGCAGGGAAGGTTGCCACTTTTAATTAAATCTGTTCAGCTGAACAGGAAGGAAAAAAGGACATTACAAACAAACAAACAAGCCCAAAGGTATTTGAGAATACCCCTGTTGCTCTATGCTAGGTTGATCAGACAAAACTCAGACAATGGTCATTTCAAATCAACATCTGGTAACTGGTTTGTTTGGCCACAAGCTTGGAAGATCTTCCTGTGAATAGAGGGGAGTTTACAAGGCATATGTTTCTAGGCTCTCAGAAATGTAATTTTATTTAACTGAGTCTCCAATAACATATTCTTCAGCATATTAGTTGTATGTGTTGGGCTTCACTCAAAAGCTAGAAAGAATTAGGGGACTGTCTGTTGTTGGTTCCATTTTTCCTCCCTTAGTTCTAGCATTTTTTGATGATTGCCTCCATGACACTTTAGATGCCTGTTTGTGAAGACAGCCACTAATTAAATATCCACTTTGCTACTGTCTATCTACGCTGCTGCTTAGTACAATAAAAATGACAGGAGTGCCTGTTTTCACCAACATTTTGTGGTTTCTAATTTTATTTTATTATTCCAACTAATGTGAAGAAACCATTGGCAATGGGGTCCCTGTTCACTGTTTAATCAACAAGAAATTTCACCTACTAGTCCAATATTTTCCTTGTCTGACGTGAAGCAAGCAGAGAAACATCACCAAAAATAAATCTTCAAAGGCTGACTTTGGCTACGAAATCAAAGACCCACGTAAAGTAGTTTCTTTGATTCAAAGAACTCCCGCTGATAAAGAAAAATAAGACGTGTCAGCATTACAGAGAATGTAAATGGAGGGTTGTTTCCATTTTTTTAAAGACTTTTTACTGGATAAGGAGCCTTCCAAAGAAAGAGAGGGGGGAAAGGCAACTTTCATCTCACTCCATCTCTCTTAGCATTAATAAAAGCTAGCATCACTGGTAATGTTCTTACAGATATGTAAAGCATGTGCCTTCAGGAACCTCTTTCCATTCAAATTAAAGTCTCATACATGAAAAGAAAATGCAGTGATTTATTTCAGCAGGAAGGTAGAAAATTACAGTACTAGAAGTATGCAAACCATGCTCTGGAGACCAATCTACTTTGAACTGCAATATTTAAATTAAATTAAGGAGAAGCATATGAGAGACACTCCCACTACATGCAGTGTTTATCAGAGATTTCATAAGGGATCCTCAGAACAAGGAAGATGGACTAAAAGCCAGATAACTTGCACCTCATGAAATGTGGCAAAGTCAAATCTAAAACATTTCACAAATAATTGGAGACACAATATGGAATAAAAGCTGTTATTTTGAAAGGAATCCCAAAGCTCTGGGAAACACAATCTATCTTAGCAGAGATGGTATTATTGCTATTTTCATTTTTTTAAAAAGCCCACAATTTTGCTACCTTCTGGGCAAGATGCTTTACTGCGTAGCAGACTGTTGCGGGACCTGGCCCTGTCACTGTGAGAAGAAGCACTCCCGAGCCATCTCTGGCATAGGATGGCTTCCCTACCCACCCTCCCTGAGAGAGACACAGCTGTGCCATGGCTGCGTGGACCAGCCAGAGGTCCACACAGCAAAATGGCAATTATCATCCCCAGTTGGGTAATGGGCAGTTGGGAACCAGGTAGCTCAGGCAGGGTGGAAAGGCCTGCCTCCACAGGCATGGGGAGCTAAAAGCAGCTGGCAGTGGCTGCATGAGAGAAGGGTGGAGAGCAGAAGCAGGCAGAGAGATTTTCCCCTCACCTGGCAACAGTCCTGCATCCCACCTGCACCCAGACCCATGATGCTGGGGCATAACGGACCCACCACATGGACAGTGAGTGGCAGATACTGCACACAATGAGCACAGATAAGTGTAACCTTTTGTGTTAAAATTTAATTGATCTACGTCTGATATTTACAGACCCTGGCAAGGGAGTCCTGGGCCCTGAGGGAAGACTTAGGTTGCAATAGCATGTCTCAGGTCAGCTGCCTGGGAAAACTAGGGTCCAGATCAGTGGATCTCTGGCCAACCCTCTGCAACTAGAATAAAAAGGGTCAGAGGACTAGTGGCATGTCTGACCTAATACACCCAATAGTGCCCTGTGGGAACCGCAACTGCCTCAGCAGTCCACACAGACTAATTTGCTGCACACTGAAGTGTCACCCTGTATACATGCACAACAATTAGACCACAGTGGACTAATTTACAGTGCTGCCAGATAGTCTCATCAGATAAAAGCGGTATCTGGAAACACAGTAAATTACTGTGCTTAAATGCACGCATAGACGCTGACATTGGGATTAGTTAACTCTGGCTCAAATTGAGCTGAAGGATATTCAGTTGCATTAATTGCACATGTAGATGTGCCCTGTGATAATGTTCCTCTCCCTGTCTTGGGATTCATGATCTGGTTATGATCGCCCCATTTTAAGAGACAAAACTGAAGGGGGAAAGGAAAGGTGATGGAAACAGGAATGAAAGTAAGAATTAACTGTGAAGATTAAGGTTGGAGAGATGGTGAATGAAGTGACTGACAAAAGTTCAGAAAATGCTGGAACTGAAAAGCTAAATCACAGACTTTTATTTGCCCAATGTTGCAGATGCCAGTACAAATATTAACCAGTAGTCTTCCCTCCTGGAGTGGTCCAGAGACTCCCAGGGCACGTGCATACATGTGTGGGACCTGAACCATGATCACATGGCTTACTTTAAGGTGTGTGACTGTAAATCAGTTCCCTGCTTTTGCACAAGTTTGTCAGTGCTGGGAGCCATGCTGGGACTGTGATCCAAGTTGGGCTGGGGTTATGGGGTGGGTAGCAGGTTCACTGTGGGGAACTGACTGGTCCATGGGATGCTTGATCCTCTGGGGGTGGGAGGGCTAAAAGTAGCTCAGTGGTGTTAAGAAAAGTCTAGCTAAGCAGCTGGAGCAGGAAACTGGGATTTCCCAGCCCCAGGTCTGTTCTCTCAGATTGGGTATGGATGAAACCGATCTAAAGAGTGCACCTCCTTAGATGGACTAAGTTAGATTGAGCTGGCCATTTTTGCCTGATCTAAACTCCCTGAACCTATGTACAGATTGGCACTTAGATCCACTTAAACCTAGTTAGGTTGATTCAAGTGTAACATCTGCACACAGACCTAGATGAAGGGTGCCATATAAACAAGCATCAGTTTTCATTTGGACAGAATTTCAAGTGACTGAGGCACCTTTCGCAAGAAAGGGAAAAAAAATCAGAAGGGGGAGCCTCTCACCCTGGGAGGGCTCCAACACACCCACCCCACCCTCTAGTGGGGCTAAAAGAAACCCAGACCAAACTCACTCCTCTCTCTTTCCCTCCCATCCATTCTGAAAACTGTGACAAGCTGGGAGGCAGTGCAGACACAAGTTACAGAAGATGCTCCGTTTTGAAACATCTTCATCTGACCCCTCACGCAATGAGTGTTCAGATTTTCACCCAATCAGCCATTTTTTAAGCTTTCTACAACCATGCATTTGTGTTTGGTCATATCTATGGACTGCTTTCTGTGACCAGATCAGGCAAAAATTGTTACTTCTGTCTGCATCAAGAGTGGCCTGTGAAGCCATATCCTAGGAATCTACTACATATGTTTTGGATATATTTGCTGTGGCAATTTATGAGGAATAACTTCTTCTTGGTGTAATCTAGGAAATTTGAATATTCTTCTGTAGAAATTAGTGTGTAAAAGCAACATCAATTGAACATCTTTTACAGCAACTGAGAATCTGCAAGAAAATATACATGTGAGAACAAAAAGATGAAGTTGAAAGAAGAATCCTATCCCTTTTCTGCATCACTCAAGATGAACTAATAAGTCTTTTCAAACTCTAATTTAGATGATTTTACCAGCTTTGTTGTTAACAAACATTAAATTAATAAGTGCTAGCAACATTCTTATATAGCTCATTAAAAATCTTCATGATAAACTATACAAGGACATGCAAATACATTATTGGAGATTCACTGAAAACCTTTAAAATATTACTCTGACTTGACAGATTCTATCAGGCTGAGGGATATTCACTATATATAAGGAAAATATGGCTGAAACCAAGAGAAAATGTCAAAACTGAAGGCATTTATTTTATTTCTGCTTACTATAGAAGGCCTCGGGGAAATACGCACAAGATAATTATATCCCATATCTTATTCAGAAGGATTACATTTGCAATGGAAGATTGGTATTAAACCTTCTACCACAACTATATACAGCACTAAGGATCATAAATGCTTGAATGGGTGTTTTAAATGCTTTGAAATAAACTGTAAGGACTTTTTTCATTGTTATCTCTTTAACACTGTGCTCCAGAATCATATGTAAAGAGAAAAATGGAAAGAAAGTACTCAGAGAAGTGTTGCATGTTGAAAAATGGGAACATTCATTAGCAAATAATTATTTGGAAGTTACCAGGGAATATTATTCATAGGTTGTCATTTGGTCATTTCTTCTGGTAGAAGAACAACATTGCAAAATGGATAATAAAATCAAACTTGTCGTGGTACTTTGCAATACACCTTAAAGAATCCCAAACGCCAACACAATTTCTACAAAAAAATGGTATAACCTGGGTCTCAGGTGATATGGTTGTCTCTTAAAAATGTTAGCTTGCTGGATAAATATGTACTTATGGATAAACAGCACTTGACCTTACACCAGCCATTCATCTAAATGTTACAGCATTCCTAATATTGTTTCAATTAAATAAAAATTAAAGCTCAGAAAATATCACAAAAGGGTAATCTAATATTTGATCATTAATGTGCTTATGTAAAGTGATATTTATAGCAGCATTTTCAGATCTGGCCAATTTCTCTGCCAAAGAACTGATGCTGCTTTAATAACTTCCAGTGCACAGCACTTTCCTGCTTTGTATGCTATCCTCAGAAGACTTGTCAAGTTTCCTCTAAGGCTAGTTCCCTAGGCATGAGAAGGGAACACTCTGGCAGGAAAAAAGAGCAACTCAAACTGAATATCCTCACTGTTGGCTACTAAGTTCAGTCCATATCTTCCTATGGATAAACAGCATGTTCATCCTCCAGACACAGACGGTTTCGTGGGTTTAACTGAGCCTACCTCTATAACTGGTTGAAAGAACTCTTCTCATATGTCTTCCTAGAATAGCAAGTTCTGCACAACTCAAACCTTCATTAAAGTGAAACCCTTAACTCTGCATCCCCTGCTGCTGGAAATAGCCACCAAAAATTATCTCATTGCACTCCAGCTGCAGTCAGTTGTTAGAAGTAACTGTATCAAATGGTGAAAGGATTAATTGGGACAGCTTGTCTGAACTATGATTGGCTGAACTATAAGGAGATCAGGGGAGTCTAACTCCATTGGGAAGGGTCTGAGCTCCTTTCCTTACCTTTTCCTCAACTGTGTGCATGATCAAATAAAAAGATACGTAAGGGTGTTGTTGCCATGGGAATCTAAGCAGCAAGCTTGGATCAAAGAATGGTCTGGGGGTTTAATGATGGATAAGTATAATGTTTCATGCCATCCTGGGCGTAAAGGTGAAGCAGCTGCAGAAAATGAATGACTGAGTGATTTAATTTATCAGGCACAGTGAGGCACACCAAATATTTGACTGCAGGGCAGGTGTAGATAGCCCCCCTCCGCAAAGCTCACCTAAACACAAGTTTGCCTTAGCAGAAAGAAAGTGCTAGAGACTAGGGTCAGTTGTATGTGTTCTGGGTATGCTGGATCTTTATACTTATGTGCATCTCAACTATGAAAAAAGGAAATACAATAGTTTACATTTACGTTTCCTTCAGAGCCTTCCCTGGTGCATGCAGAGGAGCAGGAAAAGGTGCTAAGACCAACACAGCAACAAGGTTGCAAATTCAGCTTCCATGTGCAGTGCAGGGAGAAGTGTTCAGACCACTTCAAAGTAGGGTGTTCATACATCTCAGTTTGGCTGGGACAGTCCTGGATTTTGGAGGCCAGTCCTGGCCAGCCAGTGAAAATTAAAATGTGTCCTGGATGCAGGGTGGGGAGGTGGAGCAGCATAAGCTGTGAAATAAGAAGCCTTAGCAGACAGCAAAATTGCCCTTAAATAGGTGAGCCTGATTAGTGGGACAACCATAAAATGGAAGAGCTGATTGTTAACACTGTGAAGTAAAGAACAATGGGTCATTAATGGGCCATTGATGCCCTTAGCTGCCTGAGTGATCATATCAGAGCTTCACCACACCATCCTGCCCCCACCTCTGCCTGCAGCAGTACCACTGATTTGAGGAGGGAGGGCAGCATCCCAGATTTCATATTGTCTCAGATTTTACATTGTCCCATCTGGTCATCCTACTTCAAAGGGACAGGCCATCGCTAAAATGATAGCACATGCAGAAAAAAGTAGGAAAAAGTGGGTCTGATCAGTCTCTTCTTATTCCTCCATTACTCTAGCACACATTTTTATATTCCAAGTTCCTCTATTCCACCCTTCTCTGCCCCTCCCACTCACCATACTCCAGGTGTCTCTCTGCCTCTTTTCTTCACCCAACTTTATTCCTTTATTCTCACTATGGTGCCAAATGCCTCACATCTTTCCTCTATTCCTTGTTCACGTCCCTGTGTCCCCCCCCACCCCCCGCAGCCTCTTATGCTGCCTTCTCTCCATACCTCCAGCAGTGTACCTACACACACCCACTTTTCCTCTTAATGTACTGCACTCAAATCTTTAACTCAGCAAAGAAACAGTTATAAAAATCTAAAATTGTTATGGGCAGTTCATGTTAGGGTACTTTATGTGGGGGATACCTTGACTGTAGGAACAATGTCCTTTATTCAGGAAACAATTACAGCAAATTAAATTACTAAATTTTCTATCTAGTTATTTCTTGTTAATTGATTAATCAAAACAGGTACTTTTCTATGATCTGAGAGCATCTTTCAGGAAACAGTAAAGAACTAAAGTAAAGGTACAGGTTACCAAAAATGTTTCTAAAGGCTGGGGGGGGGGGGGGGGGAACCCCCCCCCCCCCCCTTT
>NW_017728998.1:16143250-16149736 GCF_001723915.1 Gavialis gangeticus | reverse complement strand
CCCCCCCCCCGCCCCTTTGATGAAGTGATATAGTAGCAATTGCCTACATATCACTTACAAATTTCTGAGAAGGATAGGATTGTATCTAAGGGCTGCTACATATTGCACTTTGAGCTGCTCAGATGTTGACTGCTGTTACTGCTAGCTCAAGTTTGGACCAGGCACACCTTAAGGCTAAAAACCTTCTTTGACTGTCTCCCACTTGCACATCCGTGACTTGTCACTGCAGTGCTGGTGAGACAGGACAGGCTTCTTTCCCTGCTCTAGGTGGGGGTGTGTAAGAGATGGATGGCAGGGACAGACGTGAAGCTGAGAGACAGAGAGTTAATGGGAGCTGGAAAGGAAATGGGAGTAGGGGAAGGTTGATGAAATGAAGTAAGTCAGCCGCTGAAGGATACAATTAAAAAGCCAAAAAATAAAAAAGAAATAGAAATTAAGGAAGCATCTCATAGCAAATAAATTGGGATTTGGGATTAGGTTGTGGGGGTGCTGGTCATGATTCCCAGGGTGGCTGGAAGGTGGGAGCAATGAGAGGAGGCACTTTTGGGGGAGCTACTGCCTTTGTCCCCAGCTCATGGGGACCCTACCTTGTTCACCTCCCACCTCTGCTAGACCCCACTGCCGGACCTGCCCATGCCCTGCTACATGACTAGCTGATGTGTGCTCTGCAAGCTTTTTGCAAGGGATTGCATCCCTGGGGTTGGGAAGGTCACACACCCAGTGGTGGAAGAGGGAGTCAACTTAGTGCCAGAACTGTCCCCTGGGCAATACAGTTCAAGAGATTGAAAGTTCGTTTACACAGGACAGGAGGGTGGGGGAGTGAACACTTTATCTGGCGATGCTGGAGGATGGATGCCAGAGGACTGCAACTTGGTTGACTCCTCTGTAGAGAGTGGCCACCCCTTAATGGAACATAAGGTGGGTAACACCAATCAGAGATAAACCTGCCCTGGAGTGGTGTAACTTTAAGCCACCTAAACTGTGCTTAAAACTAATTTCAGATGTTAATGTGTGGACAATCAAGGGGTTAAGAACTCCAGGAGCTACCTAAAATTAATGTATGACAAGGCCCTAGCAGTGCAGAATTGTAGCACAGGTTCAAAATCCACAGCATAAGCTCTTGAGGAACTAGATTACTCTGCAATGGCATGGTTCAAACTCACCTACCAGGTCTCTTTGCATACAAGCATTTTCATTTCTTTACTGCAGCAGTGTTAGTATTTGGCATACTGGATAGCCAAATTCTTCCTTCTTCAAAGGAGGTACTGGATGCCAAGCAGCAGCTGAGATAAATGTTGAGCAACTGAGATCTTAGGGGGATAATTAGAGTCATGGTGTAAATATCAAAAGGAATACATATTGTAGACTAATGATTTTGATTTCCCCCCCAGGGAATCTTGGGAATCTCTTCCTTAAATGAGCACTAATCTTATCTTATTCCCCCAAAGGCACACAAATTTCAAGATTCTCTCTCAAAAAAACACGCATTGATTTCAGAACAGTTACATGAGTTAACCATTAAACAGAAAGGTCTTCTCTACCTTATTATAGCAAGTGCCATCCTTTATATAGAGGTGTTAACATGTCTAACTAGACACATCAGAGCCAAATTTTTTAAATTTAAAGTCTGTCAACATAACAATACAACCCCCCCCCAAACCCCAATAACAAGAATAACAAAAGCAAATGAAAGTCCTTTCATTCAAGGTCAACAGAAACTTTACTGGCAACCATCTTGGGTCCCTGTGTGTGTCTTCCGACAATGATAAACCAACACCTATTTAATTTGGGTGTTTTACAAAGCTGCTGCTAGTCACAATGAATCTAGTACAATCTCTGAGGGAAGGGTGGGCTGCCAGATGTTCTGCTCCATTGGAACACAGCACATGCTGGCAATGTGGCAGTATGCTTTAGAGATCAAGATTTAAATGAGAAGGAAAAAATCTAATTAGACAGCAAGATATTAATTAATAACACCCAGTTGAGAGGGCAGACATTTCCTGTACTGTCAATAAATTGCTGTTACAACCAAGAACAGACAGTATCTTAAGGCACTTTGCTTTAGACAAATAAGGGTTAAGATTGCATATGGCCTATTTGTAAATAAATGCCAGTGGAGCATATGTACTTCCTTAGATAAACATATAGAAGCTTACTGTACTGATATTTGCTTTCCTTTTAAAGTAATATTCATTTGGTCAACCATACAAACTTAGTCTCAGCCTCAACATATAGCACTTTCATATAGCTATATTTGTCAATGCTTTGACTTTTTTTAACTTCTTTTATGCAACACCTAATGGACGCGAATCTCAAGATCATCAAAGCCAATATCAAATAATGGATTCTGAGCTGTTTTGAAAATCTGTTTTTAAATGTTGTGATAGAAACTCCTAGTTAGTAAGCTGTCTGAAAAATATGGTCTCAAATATTTGCAGGTCCCACATATTTGCAAGTCTAGTACTGACCTTCCTTCCCCTGCACATGCCTGGCACAGCATTCCATAAAATTCCTGGGAAGTCTATCCATAAAGCTTACTCCTAGAAAAGCAGTTCCTTTCACAGTGTGAGAAATTCAGGTTTATTGTAATTGTTCAGAAGAAGTGGCTAGAAAACTGCAGACTGCAGTATTGTAAAACAGAAAAAGACAAAAAAGAAAGTGTTTTTTTTCAGTTCGGGAATAGCTGTACTGGTAGGTAATATACATAAGAATTCAGACTCCTTACTTGGAAATGACCTACAGAAAGGAGTAGAAACTCACTGTTCCAAAAGTGAAGTTGGACTTGTTTTCTTTCATTCCTTCCAAAAAATGGCATGGGCTACAGTCACTGCAACTTATGGAGCTCATAGATGCAGTGGTGTTCAAGGGTCATGTAGTCAGCATAGAGCCCTAAACCCTAATAACCTCCTTCAGAACTACAGTGCCATCAGTGATTCCAATCACCACAGCTCCATGAATCTCATTTTTCTGGATTGTTTTATAGGTCAGATAAGGAAAACATTCAAGTTAATGTTGATACAGTCTCCATTTAGCCTCTCCCAAATGTTTCCTTTCTCCAAACGTGCACCATGGAGGTGGTAAAAAAAGAAAATAGCATTCTCTAGGATTAACACCTACATTATGGTAGACTTGCTGACCTGCTCAACCGGGCTTTAAACTGAGCCCATCAGGCATTGGGGGGATTAAGGCCACTGCAAGCCCACTGGGCAGGCTAAGGCACTCAAGGGAACCCACCCCTACCCTAGTCCTGGAATGATCTGTGGGGAAGGCAAGGGCCCTCAGTGGGACATTTGCCTGTCTGTATACCAATGCCAGGAGCTTCGGAAATAAACAGGAGGAACTGGTGCTTCTGCTAAACAAGAATGACTATGACATAATAGGGATAACGGAGACCTGGTGGGACTCCACCTATGACTGGGCCACAGGTATAGATGGCTATACCCTGTACAGGCATGATCGCACAGATAAAAGGGGTGGGGCTGTAGCTCTCTATGTCAAGGACAGCTATGCGTCCCTGCAAATTGACATTGGCACCCAGGATGGATGACTGGAGTCTCTCTGAGTTAAAATATGTGGGGAACGTGGCACAGGGGACATCATGGTAGGAGTCCAGTACAGACCTCCTAACCAGAAACAAGATCTGAACCAGGATTTTGCCAGGGAACTGGTGAAGGCTGCATGTTCTTGGTGCATGGTTGTCATGGGAGATTTTAACTACCCAGACATCTCATGGGAAGAGCACTTGGCCAAATCTGATCAGTCGCAAAGCTTCCTTACGTGTGTGTGAGAAAGAGAAAGAGTCACAGGGCTCCAAAGCACAAGGGCTAAACAAAGGCTCAGCGACCCCAGGTCCACAGCCCCAAAGAGCCCAGAAGAAATCTGGAGGGGAGGGGCAGGGACCTCCAATGCCGGTATAAGGAAGAGCCCAGAACAGGCAAGAGTGGGGAGCGTAGAACCGGAAAGAGGAGGAGGAGTGAGCCAACACATGCTGGTGTGATGTGGAGAGCCGGTAGGAGACTCTTACAGAGAGTAAGCCCCACAGAGGGGACTTAGAGCTAAGACTACTGACTCGGCGGGGCTCAGAACTGTTTGTTACCATGCTGGGAGCTGGCGGAGCCTGGCAGAGTTTTGTACTGTAATATTGCTAATAGAGGGGCACTATAGATTTTGTGGTACCATAAAGCACATAAAAGTGGCACAAGTCAAAAATAGTGTCACAGATGGACCTAATGTGCTAAAGTGAATCATGGTAACCTCAACAAGAGGCTCAGAGAGAGCCACCAAAGAGAGCAAAGGGGCAAAAAAGAGGAACTGACCTCACGAAAGTCAATTTGGTTTGCTCTTGGCTAAAAGCAGCTGGAACAATAACCCAGGCCAGGAGTGCCTGTTTTGTTTTCTTGTTTTCCTGTTTTTTTTATTGGAACCGAGGTCACACTGAAAGACCAACTGGCTGATCAGAACCCGGTGGAACAGGTGAGGGTGTAGGGGTGGCAGAGCCCTCAGGAACGTAGGATCTTTGCAGGACGATGGTGAGACTACTAAGGGGACTACACATACAGGTACTGAACCAACTCCTTTAACATCAAGTTATGGCAGGAAAAACATTGGCATGTAGATCTCCAATTAGAAAGGGTCTCCCCCTAGTCGGCTGGCAGGTGGTGTCCCACAGGTCTGCAAGTGACCGAAATACCCGACAGTGTGGATGAGCTCTACCTGACCCAAGAAGTCTATGGGCTGACAAGGGGTAAAATGTTGCTGGATCTAGTAGTGGTCAGAGGGGATGATCTAGTCAGTGACTAAGAATTGATGGAAAGCTGGGTGACTGTGGGAGAGTCTGTGCCAAAACCAGAGGCAGCTACCTTAAACCTACAGCCCCAAAGGACCCGGATGAAACACTTCATACCTAGGTGTTTCTGGAGGGGAGGAGCTGGGAACTCAAACCACAGTATAAAGAGGAGCCCGGAGCAGGCAGGAGGGGAGAGTGCAGGACTGGAAGTGAAGGAGCTGAGCCGAACAACGCTGAAGGAATCTGTGAGAGGGAAATCCCTGGAGGAGCTCTAGAGGAAGGTACGGTGGAGTGGCAGGGTCAGAAACTGCCTGTGATCTCCTTGGCAGCTGGCAGAACCCGATGGAGAAAAGGTACCGTAAAGACTCTAATAGGGTACTGTAATGACCCTAAAAGGGGTACAAGGAAAAATTATAAATGATGACCTCAATGAGATGAGGGTACTGTGATTACCCCAATAGAAGGTGCAAGAGGCACAATCCTAAGGACATGAACAGGGGAAGGAGAGAGTAGTCGCACTGACATTTTGTTTCTTTGTTTATTGCCAAAAGATGGTTGACAATCCTCCAGGAAAGGAGGTGTGGATTCCTTTTGAGTTTTTTTTGTTGAGGTAAAGGCCAGGGGGAGGAACCCGGCAGCTGAATACAAACCTGAGGACGCTTAGACTACTGGTGGATAGGGCAAGGGTGTAGGGGTGGTGGAGCCCTCAGCATCATAGGACAGCGGATGACAACCAGGCGGAACTGCACATCCAGGTACTGAACATACTCCTATAAACACCAAAGACATGGCAGGACAGAACGTGGGTGTGTGGATCTCCATCTAAGACTTGTCCCTCACTTCAGCCTGCAGGCTGAGGTCCTATGGAAATACACATCTAGATCATCTATCTATATATGTGTATAGTTCTCTGGAGGAGGAGAAAACAAAAGAAAAGTTTGCAAGGACTCTTGGGAGGGCAAGATACCCAGCTAGCCACTTGACAGTGACAGTGACCACAAGCTGATCACCTTTACTATCCATCACAAAGCTGGCAAGTCAGTCAGCAATACAGAAGTCCTTGACTTCAGGAAAGCTGACTTTGACAAGCTCAGGAAGCTCGTTGTCAAGGTCCTAAGGGACCACAACTCAATGGGAAGAGGAGTCCAAGAGGAGTGGTTGCTCCTCAGGGGAGCGATCCTGACAGCACAAGGGATGGTCATCCCATCTCGGAGGAAGGGTAGCAAAAGGGTGCAGCAACCCCCTTGGCTCAGCAGGGAACTTGAGGACCTCCTACACCTCAAAAGAGAGACTTATAAAAGGCTGGAAGGCTGGAAGTACTGCCAAGGAGGAGTACTCAGCACTGGTCTGTACCTGCAGGGAGCGGATCACAAAAGCCAAGGTTGCAACCGAGTTCCATCTGGCCACACATATCAAGGATAACAAGTCCTTTTTCAGATATATAGGGAGTCAGAAAAGAAGCAAGGGTAACACTGGACCCCTGCAGAACCAAACGGGACAGCTGATCACCTACACTCAGGAAAAGGCCAATGTGCTCAATGGGTACTTCGCATCAGTTTTTCATCTGTCCAATGGGACTTCTCTGCCTAGCAAGATGTGGGACAGCCAGAGTGAGGGCATATTTATACCCAGCATCGGTGTTGATCTAGTAAAGGATCACCTTGAGAGGCTGAACACCTTCAAGTCAGCTGGTCCTGACA
>NW_017728998.1:16137789-16138250 GCF_001723915.1 Gavialis gangeticus | reverse complement strand
TGATCTAGTAAAGGATCACCTTGAGAGGCTGAACACCTTCAAGTCAGCTGGTCCTGACAGATTACACCCTGGAGTACTCAAGGAGTTGGCAGGTGTCATAGCCCAAACATTGGCAAAAATATTTGAAAATTTGTGGTACTCAGGTGAAGTACCTGGAGACTGGAAGAGGGCCAATGTGGTACCCATCTTCAAGAAAGGGCAGAAAGTAGATCCCAGTGTCATAGTCATGAAAGTCAGCAGAAAGCATTGCAGAAAACATCATGCTGAAGAGGGTTGGGGAAAATACATTGTTTTGCTTTACTCCATTGGTGACTGGGCACGTTCAGATGACTCACTGTCACCCCTAACATGAGTAAGCATTCCATCATGGAATTACCAGTCCACTGTGATGAATTTCTCTGTGGCAACTGAATTTTACCATGGTCCTCCAAAGGCCCTCCCAGACGGTGGTAGTGGATGGG
>NW_017728998.1:16136122-16137778 GCF_001723915.1 Gavialis gangeticus | reverse complement strand
CTCAGGTCCCTTCCGACCCTAGAAACTATAAAACTATGACATTGACTATCAAATGCTCATCAGGTCAATGTAAGTCATGTACAAGGTGGAGTTCTGTTCCTGGGATTTCTCCTGAAGATGATGAGCTGACAACACCATGTCCATGTTCCTGTCCTTTCCTGAAGCCACACTCACACTCAGAAAGAATCCCTTGTTCAATGTGTTGCATAAGGTGATTCAGCAGAATTCTGGTGAGGATTTTGTCACCTATTGATAGCACAGAGATGCTCCAGTGGGTGTTACAGGATTGATTATTGCCTTTCCACTTGTACAAGTGGGTGATGGATGCACCCTTGTACTCCTGAGGTATAGTTCCTTGGAGTCCTATAGGACCACCCATGGCTTAATATATTTAAGGACACTCCCATTTTACACAATGTATACAAGCCTTCAATTAGCAGTTCAATACTACTGAGAACAGGGTTGAATGAATTCTTATAGTATAATCTTTATTGATCATCTGACTACATGGATCACGTCTAGCTTCATCAACAATTTACTATTACTTATAAAAAAGAAACAAGCAACTCTATAGGAATGCTAACTGAATGAGGTCCAATTACAGGTTGATTGACTTGCTTTGGTATTAAAATGAAAACACAGAATCATAGAAAATAGGGAGGGAAGGGAAACTCAGAGGTCATCTTGTCCACGGATCTGGCAGGAGCCAGGCTCAATTACAATGAGTATTTTCCTAAACTTCGCCTATGATCTCCAGGAATTGAGATCACACAGATTTCATACAAATTTATTCTAGTGCTTAACTATTCTTACAGTTTTTTTCTAATTCTAACCTAAATATTTGTTGCATTTTGAGTCCATCATTTATTATCTTACCCCAGTGTTATGAACATACACACTCTTGTATCTATATGTATTTCTGATGAACAGGAAGTTATTTCATGGATTTGGAGTCAAAAACAGGAAGTTCTAGCTAGATCAGAAGCTCAATCTAGATCAGAAAATATTCTTGCCTTCCAAAAAAAAAAAACCAATCAAATTTTGGAGGAAAAAAATTGAACCCTAAAGAGTTTCAATTCAGAAAGTTCATCATCTCCCCTGCTCTACTCAAACTCCCCCATTCTGCTTTATATGTCAGGCTCCCTGGCTAGCCTCTCGTCTCTCCATCGCGCTTTATCTGTGACAAGTCACTGCTATACAATAAGTCCCTTGCCACAGTGTATCATGTAAGCCTGGCTCACAAAGAAGGATGGAGGCATATGGCACCTGAAGTACTCGCTCATGCACTAGCAACATTACTTTTTGAATTAAAAAAAAAAACATTTACCGTTTTCACAGAAACATCAAACTTTTCAACAGATAGCAGGCAATTCTCTGGAAAAAAATATCTTAAAAGAAAGGATGTTGTCCAAATTTTCTTTATCCCTCATCTAAATCAAACTTTTGAATTCCAGGGTCTTGCCCTCTGTGTGTAATGTTCATCTTTAGTAAATGTAGCAGTAGCATAGCTGGGGCCAGTGAGTGGGACAGCAGGCCTGGGTGCCAAATTGAGGGAGCACAGAAATATCGACTGCCAGCACAGCCACTGCTACCACCACCAGCAAACAATGAACCTGGAACATGGCTATGGTAGCACACGGTGAGTGGCCAAATAAA
>NW_017728998.1:16122194-16131122 GCF_001723915.1 Gavialis gangeticus | reverse complement strand
CCACTGATGCTGCCTCATGTGCCTTCACCAGCCAGGCTACAGAAGCACCCAGTTATGCCTCTGGCTCAATAAATGACTGTGACAGCTTTCAGTATATCTGCCACTGCTGCTTGTGCTTTACAAATCAGCCCTGAAAACTCACTACAACTGGGATATTTGCAATGAGCAAGTCAATGAACACCCCAAAATATAATATTCACCTTGTTTTTGAAATAAAGTAAAAAAGGTCTTTCCCAGTGCATCTACACAAAACGTTTACTGCAGAGTAGACTAATTAGCTCCTTGGCAAACATTTCAGTGTCTACACATGCAGGCCTATTAGTCTGCAGGAAATTAATCAACTCCACAGCAGGGTAGTACTAGGAAATACAAGTACTATCCTACTGTGGAGTTTTTTTTACTTTGCAACACCACATGTATAGATGCTGATGTGACTGGCTGGGGCACAAGGGTGCTTCAGTGTGGAGGCTGCCTGGTAGCCAACCCTACACTGGAGAACCCTTAGGCCCAGCCAGCCCCTCTGCAGCACCTTGAGCCAGGTTGGAACAGCCCCAGGCTGGCAGGCTAGTCTCATGGGCTCCCTGCCAGCTGATATAAGCCAGAGTTCGTTACATCACATTAATATGCACATGTAAATGGCACCTCCTTGTAGTAACTAACTCTGAATAGCAGCGGATAGGGAGCAGAGCCTGCTCATCGTTCAGCTCCCAATGAGTTGGGTGCACATTTTACTTTTACTTTTGGTTGTAAAGGATGAAAAGCATACTTATTATATTGCTTACATATAATGTGCACTGAAATTTTCAGCAGCTAACTATAAAGGAAAAACATATGTTGTATGCAAGAGAGTATGGTAATCTATGTATTACAGTTTTATCTTCCTTATTTCTTTTTATATCACCATGAACAACAGAACATACCTTTATAACATCATTAAGAAATGCACATGCTTAAATGGCTTTTCTGGCAATGATCATGATTCTTTTTTATGGTTTCATTCCTGGTATGGTAATCTCGATGGGGAAAGAGACTGAACTTTCTAACGTGGAAGCCTGCAGCATTATTTTGGTAATATGAAAAAAATAAATCATGCTCACCTTACTCCAGTAAGCAATTCCCATTGCCATACAGTAAGGTAATAGAAATCAGACTGGCAGGACCTGTTTTTCTGCAATAATCCTTTTCACACTGCCATGGTTCACTTATTTTTAGAGGAAGATGTTTATTAAAAACATGTCATATTGCTAAAAATCATATATACCAGATTTTAAAATATAGGCGCATGTGCCTCAGATTACATATGTACTGTAGATGGCACTGAAAATAAGGCCTTGGTACTCCTTTTCATTGTCACACTCTTTTCTATCCCATTTCTCATACTTCTCCATTTTTCTCACTTTCTCCGATTCCTTTCTCTTCTCCTCCCCTCCTTTCCCACTCTATTACCTTTTATTGCTGTGCTCACTGGCACCTTTTCCTTTTCTTTCTTTTCACTGATCATTTTGCTTGACTAAATCTATTTCAGGCATTAAGATCACTGTGTGCTTCCGTTACTTTACTTGGACCTGTCTGTGGTCTTATTATACAAAGTGCATTTTCCTACAGCAAAATCCTCTGATTGAGGAGACATGGATGCTTCTATCTAGCATGGGAGTTTAAAAAGAAATAATGTTCTGAAATTAATTTTATGCACCATTTAAATGAGTGAAACCCTGAATAAGGCAGCCTTCAACTTAATTATTCTAAATCATTCCATAACTTTTATGTAACATAATAAATGTGGACTTTATTTGCTTCTGGGGAAATAGTTAAATTTTGCATGCATTCATAACTAACCAAAGTACAAAGTAATTAAAGCTTTTCAGTGCCTTCTGATAAGCATTACCATGACATAGCAATTAAGCCCTCAAAATATCACAAAAAAGATGCATGAAATTATAGTCTTTAAAAAAAATCTGCATTAAAATATGGGAATCTGTTTAAGTTTTTGTGGAGTATACATGCATGTACACCAGGTGAGGCTGGACATGTTTAAATGCCTCAAAGTCCTGAGAAAATGCTGTCTTTTGCCCCTGGAGAATTATTTTCCAAAAGTTGACCATTGTCACAGGAAGCATATGCTATTCTACTGGTGATCATGTCTTGGGCCTGGCCCATTGTTTTTAATTTCTTTAGTTACATTGAACAGTGACATATGAAGGCAGTAGTAAGCAGTTACTGGAGTCAGGAGGTATTAAGGCTCTAAGATATAAAGCTATTAACCCCATCCCTTGCATTTTCTCTAATACTAACTGTACAGTGACAAACAATATAGAATACACTGATCTTTCCACAATAATACTTATATTCTATATGGAAATTAATCTAACCCAAAATATTTTGGTTTGTGTAATACATGATACAAATTATCCTTATAAAAAGTTCTTCATTTTAATTAAAACTAGCAAGATGATGGAAGAGCCAGACAAACCAGGAAACTCCAAAACCAGGTCTTCCCCATATTCTTCTTATGAACACACTTTCACTTCAGGTACATACAACCTTTACATTTCGATCAACCCAAATGAGCTCAGGGTAATCTAAGTGCCCAAGCATACAAGGGTTCACAGGGCTTAAATCACCCTAAAATGGGCATGCCCCATCTCAAGTTAGTTCACATCAGAGCTGACTTAACTTTAGATTGGCTTGGTTTCATTTAAAATGGGTAACCAAACCAGCCTAATGAACATGAACACCTCCATGCATTCACAGCACAGTCTTGGGTTGGGAAAAACCAGCCACTGTGAGGGCCCTGGGGCTATGCTTTTTTTTACCCTCCCTAGTACTCTTCGCAACACTGGAAGAGACCCTCACCACCAGCTCAACTCAGATGTGGACAGCTCAAAGTAAACCACCCAGCCCAAGTTGGTGATTCAAACATGTTTGCAAATTTAGGCCACATCCACAAGAGCAGGGGTGTGCAGTTACCATGAGGAAAAAAAAGCAACGACACAAATTTGTGCTGCTGCTTTTTGCTCCAGTGCATATCCCTGCACCTGGGGTTAGCTAAGGGAAAAATACTCCAGGTGGGGTAAGGGAGGCTGGGGGCAGCACCTGGGCTGGCCCCAGCAGCCTTATTGGGGTCCTGGGGTCCCCCCGGGGCTGCAGTAGTGATGATCAGGGCACACGGAGGCTCTGGTTTCAGGTGGTGCAAATGCCCACATGCATGTCACGCGCACTTTGTGGTGCTGAAGATGGATCTGTGGCACCACAAATGGCATGTGCTCATCTCGATGTACCCTTAGTGACTAAACACACAGGCAGTTTATCACATTAGATGTAATTATCTATTATCTTGACGCTACTCCTAAGCATTCCTAACCAATAAGAAAACAGCATCTCAGTGTAATGACAACTTATCTACCTTCCAGCTTAGTACACGGACATCCATTTTTAGAACTCATTAACCTCCCCTTATTTCTGGATCAAACTGTGCAGATGACTTTATGTAATCTTCATTTCACTAATGAAGAAAGGTCAATTCTATCTAGGGTACCGTACTGGAACAATATTCAAAAATTGTATGTCCTGCTCCTAGTTCAGTAATTTAGATAGACTATCCACATGAAAGAAAAAATAATGCTCAGTGCACAAGTCAAACTCTACTCTAAAAATACCAAGTCTTATCTCCTTTACAGTATACTACATTCCACTAATTTCAGTGAAACAACTCTGCATTTTCACCAGTATACCAAAGAGAAGAATCTGGGTATAATTCAGAAATAAATCCAAAATTGTAGCTAATGACATTGGTTTTAGCCACTCACGCAAGTGTAACCATATCATGAATTTAAATTCCCTTCCACTTGTTTCAGGCTATAAGTTACTTCTATTTATTTATTAATGTATATGCTGCCCTTCCCAAGAAAGGCTCCTTTAAGGAGCCATAACATAAAATGACCAAAAGGAGTGCTCCTCTTTTGCAAAAACTTAAGGATTTTCTCCCTGCTTGATCTCCCTTTGAAGGCTATAAGCATTTGCAACCAACAATGTTAAAAAAAAAGGTCCGTTTTTCCTTCTTTGAAAATATTTGCCTTCCTCTTACCCTCTGTCTACTAAACCAGGCAACCAAAAAGAAGTTTATTTCTCAGTTGAAAAATATAGGGAAAGAGGTTTTCAAAACTACTTATTGTCACTCCTCCACTCCCCGCGCCCTCCAAAGCTACACTCTGCATGTACAGAACTCCCTAGACTCCAGGTCTACCATGCAGAGAGACAGGTATAGTAACAGGCTAATTGCAAATCTTCTTTTAGCTTAGAGTTAACACCATTCAATGACACAGAAATGCTTCCAAGACTCCAGCATGCAGGAGCTGCAGCTACAGGATTCACTAATATTCACTCCCCTCAATATAACCACTACATCAACACACAAGATGCATCTATTGCAGCAGTTTATCTTAATTCATCCCCCTTTGCAGTCTAGCAGACGCAATATTACAACAGGAGCCATTAAATAAGAGTGCTATCAGAGCAGGGCCAAAGAAGAGAAGAGAAATATAGAAAGGAATACAGGAGAGGGTTGATACCTGATTCTCATAAGTGCTGAGCACCCACGGTTCCAGCTAAAATCCCAGAGGGATCTGCAGGTTCCTCAGAAAGATGCCCCCTGCAATATGCATTTGGGATCCACCCCATTTTATCACTAGCTGAATGGGGGGTTTTTTATACAACAGAAATATTACTACGTTCTAGACATGCCTCACATTCATTACATTTTTAGCAATAGTATAGAATGTCACTTGTGTACTTTTATTGCAAGTTACTAATAAAAGGAAATAAAATAATTCTGCTGCTAGGTATTCCGTAGCATATGATTTTGATGTATACTTTAGCCAATGAAAATACAGGCTGCTGAAAAGGTCAGTGGTTTCATCCCTTCCCCACAAATTAACAAAGAAGAAAAGCTGAAGAGAGAGAAGTTGTAAACAAGGAAGAAAAGTGGAATTTTCAACAATCCGTTTATAGAATATTGAAAAGGTCAAAGCAATACTGCATACTTCTCTAATTCTTTGAATATATGAGGCATTAAAATTCTGATACTTCATTCAAGGTTGTAATGAGAACATAACACAAATGTGAACCTATTATTTTGACAGTGATTGTAATGAGAATGTGAAATGATATAAACTTAATGATACTGTGAGGGACTCTGTTGTCGTCTTCCAGCTCACTCCCCCCGCCCCTTCTAATAATAGAGTTCAGAATCTCCTCACTTTCTTTTCTACCTTTTAAGCTATAAAAGTAAGTTGAATAAGGAAAGGCATCAAATTCCCAAGTAATCACAAGGTGAGATGACCTATAGTTGCTTAGGTCAATTCTTCCCTTCTTTTCCCAATGTAAGCGGGCCATCTTAGAAGTTACAAAAGGTGACATAATAGTTCTTTTATTCCTATACATCTCACTCTTTTATTGAACATCCCTGTGTATATTATTTAAGATTGCCCATTAATTAATTATCTTGTAAAAGGATTGTAACAGTAAGGCATTCATAGGATATTTGTGTGGTTAAATAAAGCGTTTGCAAAGTGTTTTCCGAGATTAGATAGATAGTACTACAATAAGCATTATCAATCTTTTATGTAACCTTCAACTATCCATCCATTTTTCTTTGTCTTCCCTTTTGCTTTGGCTTTAAGATTAATGTTTGTCTGCAATTTCTGCAACATCTAAATTTGAGAGGCAAGGATCTTAAGGTGATACCTTTTATTGGCCCAACTGTATATAACATCTCTCTAACACCACTGCATTTAAATTCATATATTAAAAGATGAGAGATTACACTGATAGTTTTCTTGTTGGTAAGCAATATAGCCTAAAAGTACTACATACCTAGTTTAGGTTTCACTTCAAATGGCTCTCCTGCCTTAAGAGTTTGGATAAACGAAGTAAATCTTCCTGTGCGTTTCATGACCCTACATTTATTATTTAGACAGCTCTTAACTTCATAAAACTCTGAATATAAACAAAATGATAAAGACAGGCTTATGGAATATTAATTGAAATAACATTCAGTTATAAGCAGAGTCATAACACTTATGGGTAAAAAAAAAAAAAAAGACCTTTATTCTACTCTATCAACAATGCAATCACATTGATAATATAGTTAAATCTTAAAAAAGAGCCTGATCAATTTTGTTAAATATATTGACCACTTTCTGGTTTCATAAAAATGTATTCATTGCAACAACATAACTTCCACAGTTATTGACAAAATGACAAATCCACACATGCATTCTTAAAACATCTCTGTCTTTATTCAGCTAGTATTTACAGTAGATTGAGACCATTCAAGTCAAGCTAATTCAAGTAATTCACTTGCAAGATTTTTTGGCTCACACACCCACACCCCCCTAAGTGCAGACAGTCAAAAAGCCTGAGGCTGAATGAATTCAATCTTCACAGGTTATTCTAAACTTCATAGATTGAACTGATAAGCAAATGAACTTTCACTTTTGATTCTGGAAATGCAGCCACATGCCTGCAGTAGCCCAGGACATTAGCCAGATGGTGCTACAACATGCCTTCCTGATCAGCAGAAGCAGACAGCTTGGGCCAAGGCTACCCCACCCACCCTTTCAGGAGAGGCATGTTGGGGAGGTGCAAAGCCATCCTTGGGATGCTGGGGGACTGAGAGTTAATTTGAATCTGGAGGGGGTCTGGGGCAGTAGTTTGATCAACTGATTTAACTTAAATCATCTAAGTCTGATACTACATCCATTGATGTTTTTCTTAAACTGGCTTCTGGCCATTTTGAAAAAGGTTTATGTGCACTGAGCTTCTGTCGTGTTACATATTTGAACCCGTTTTCTATCACTTATGTTGGTTTACATGTCATTTAACATCTATGAAAGGATCTATGCTGATAAATCACTATATGGATCTATGCTGATAAATCACTATATGGAATTGTTTCCTTGTATAGCAACAAATGTCAACCAGCTGAAGAACAGACATGATGTCATACAACCAATCAGTTGCACAAACTCAATTGTATGTTCGATTCTCAATTTATTCTTGTTGGCTAATTATGCAAGTTATCCAAACAGAAACAATGCTGTATAGCTTATTTAATGTATCAACACAATGCAAATTGTGGCATGTTGCTCATTCAGTGAAAAGTTTACAAAGTAAACTTTTACATGTTCGCCACCACCACAAACTTCCCCAACAGCAGCTCAAACTTGGGCCCACACAGCCTGGGCATACAGCCAACTGTTACCTACCCTTTCAGCGGCACATGCACACTTGGCCAAAAGCGTTACAAACAGGCAGATACACAGACAGACATACAGGCAGACAGACTGAGCCTGTATATGTATATTCAGTAAAAGAAAAACCTATTGAATAATTCCAAATAAAGAATGCACTCTATTTTACAGCCTGTAGTTGCATCTCAAGTAGGGCCAAGGAGGTGATCCTCCCCCTCTATGCGATACTGGTCAGGCCACAGCTGGAGTACTGTGTCCAGTTCTGTGCGCCCCACTTCAGGAGGGATATGAACAACATTGAGAGGGTCCAGAGGAAGGCCACCCACATGATCTGGGAACAACAGGGCAGACCCTACAATGAGAGACTGCGGGACGTGAACCTGTTCAGCCTTCACAAGAGAAGGCTGAGGGGGGGACCTGGTGACCATCTATAAACTCACTGGGGGGACCAGAAGGGTTTGGGGGAGACCTTGTTTCCCCTTGCACCCCCTGGCATATCAAGGAATAATGGTCATAAGTTGTTGGAGAGTAGGTTTAGATTAGATATTCATAAGAACTACTTCACAGTTAGGGCAGCTAGGATCTGGAACCAACTTCCAAAGGAAGTGGTGCTGCCTCCTACCCTGTGGGTCTATAAGATGAGGCTTGATGCCTACCTGGCTGGAGTCATTTGAGCCTACCTGGCTGGAGTCATTTGAGGGGCAGGGATTAGGGACTCCTACACCTGTCCTGCAGGCGCCTGCCTTAGGGCCCTGGAGGCACAGGTGAGGGAGCTCCAGGAGGAGGTTAGCAGGCTGAGGGGAATCAGGGAGGCAGAGGAAGAAATTGACAGCTATTTTCTTTCCCTGCAGGGTTATGCACCCAAGGAAGAAGCACCTCAGGAAGTGCCCTCCACTACAGAGTGGCAGACAGTCACCTCCAAAACCAGGGCTGCTCATAACACAGCAGTTCCAGTTCCTCCAATCTGGCTGGAGAATAGGCACGAGGCCCTGACAAATCTCGAGGAGAAGGAAGGAGAGGAGGAAACCGGGGAGGAGGCAACTCCACACTCTCCACGTCCCAAGCAGGCTGAAGGAGATAAGCAGTCCAGGAGGAGAAAGCGTCGCGTGATCATCATAGGCGACTCCATCCTGAGAGATACAGAGCGCCCCATCTGTCGCCAGGAACCCTCAAAACACAAGGTCTACTGCCTACCTGGAGCAAAGATTCAGGACGTGAAAGGGGTGATCCAAACCGTGATCCAGCCCACCGATTACTACCCCATGGTCCTAGTCCATGTGGGTACTAATGATTCGGCCAGGAGAAGCCCTGATTGCCTGATGGAGGACTACCACACTCTGGGGTGCGTGCTAAAGGAGACAGATGCACAGGTGGTTCTCTCTTCTATCCTGCCAGTGAGTGGACGTGGAAGATGGCATGCAACGTGCATCACGGAGACCAACTGGTGGCTTCAGGAATGGTGTCTCGAGGCGGGCTTTAGCTTCCTCAACAATGACCGGCACATCACGACAAGAGACATGCTCAGATGGGATGGGATGGGGTCCACCTTTCCCCTAAAGGTAAGCATGTGTTTTCTTCTAGGTTGGTGGACCTCCTCCAGCGGGCTTTAAACTAGGCTCTTTGAGGGAAGGGGAAGACGAGGGTGGAGGAATCATCAGACTGCCAGACCAAGCAACAC
>NW_017728998.1:16116081-16119406 GCF_001723915.1 Gavialis gangeticus | reverse complement strand
GATCTACAAGGTCCCTTCTGACCTTACTTCTATGATTCTCTGAAGGAAATTCATATGCAAGTCTGAATAAACGTTCACAGACAATATCTTGCACTATTTATCCAGCACCATTGAAAATTGTTCAAACATTGCCAATGTTTTATTCACATGTTGACCCACTATATCAGAATTAACTAAAAGAATGTTCACTTAATGAGAGTCAGAAGTCATTGTCATTCAAATAAGAATAAAAACACCAAAGATTTTCTCTGTAGTAATGTTTCTATGACAAATTTCTTCCTCAGTCATAAAGAAGTGCATTAAGAGAAATGTGCGGACACTTTTCCAATTTCTCTCTTCACTATATCTCTCTTTAGTGTCATTAGTTCTTCACTTTGATAATATAAAATTTTAAAACAAAAGACTTCCTCTTCATTTTAACCTTGAACATAACTATTAACATTATGCTGATGGATAGATAAGCCTTTAAAAAGCCAACTTTCAGGAACTTTTAGCATGTTCTATATGAGGGACAATTTAGCCATTGAATCAAAAGACATAACATGCTTGGGTGGGATGGGCTTCACCTCTCCCCCAAAGGTAAGAGTGTGTTGTCTCTCAGGTTGGCTGCTCTCCTCCGGTGGGCTTTAAACTAGGCATGTCGGGGGAGCGGGAGGGGGAGGAGGAGGACCAAGGGAGCCACAAAACACCAAACCAAGAGACACCCACAACAACAGCCCAGCTAAGTCAAATGATGAGCACAAGAAATACTCAGGTAAGAGCTAAGGGGCCCAGACAGTCCTGGGACTGTGGGGGAGGCGCATACACCCTCAGGAGGCCTTAAATGCTGCTACACTAATGCTTGCAGTATGGGAAACAAGCAGGAGGAACTTGCCCTCCTGCTAGCTAACACAAACCCAGACATAGTGGGGCTCACTGAAACTTGGTGGGATCCAATGCATGACTGAGTGATCAACATCAAGGGCTATAGGCTGTATAGGTTGGATAGAACAGGGAGGAAAGGTGGGGGTGTGGTGCTCTACGTCAAAGAGCAATACATATCCTCTGCAAACAGCAGTGGGTCTGAGGTGGGGCAGATGGAGGTGCTCTGGGTTGGGGGGAAAGGGACCTAACAGTGGGGGGCTACTACAGGCCACCTAACCAGGGAGAAGAGCTGGATTGGGAATTCTCAGGTCAGCTTGTGGAGGCAGTTAAGTCATGGGACCTGGTCATCATGAGTGACCTAAATTACCCAGACATCTGCTGGGAAGAGCAGTCAGCCAGGTCTGACCACTCACGTAAGTTCCTAGCCGAGTTACAGGACCTCCACCTAACCCAGGAGGTGTATAGTCCTACCAGGGGAAATGCCTTTTTGGACCTGGTCCTGGCCACATGCAATGACCTGGTGTCACGGGGTGGGACGCGGGAGCGGCCGTGATCCCCCTAGCGCCCCTACCATGCCAAGTTGCCCTCCCAGCACCCTCTTCTTGCCTGCCACGTCTTTGATGTCCTATAGTATTATTAATGGGAGGCTGCCTTTCCCGGGGTCCCCTGGACGCAGTGCCGAGCTTATCCTGCCCCCTTTGTCTTATGTGCAGTGTTCTGGTGCACTCCGCCTTATGGGCTATGTGTGCCTCCTACCTCCCCTGTAGCATGCCCCAAGCCTCGCAGTTGTACCGGACATTCTTATGTCTCTGTGTGCCCTATGTACGCACCCCCTTTACCGGGACCTCTCCGATGAAGGCCCTCTCTGAGTTCCCTAATATGTATGCGCCCTCTCCGGACTCTGTCCCGCGTGCCCTGCCCTCTCCGGGCTCCTACTCGTGAGATCGCCCTTCTTCAGGCTCTTAATCGTGCACTCGCCCCACCGCAGGCCTCTAACCTCACGCTCGCCCTACTCCGGGCTTTTACTCTGGCCCTCGCCCCTCTCTGGAGCCTACTCATGTGATCGCCCTTCTTCAGGCTCTTAATTGCGCGCTTGCCCCACCGCAGGCCTCCACCCATGCGCTCGCCCTACTCCAGGCTTTTATGCTGACTCTTGCCCCTCTCTGGGGCTTCCTAATAGGCTTCCCTCCTCCTTTGGGGCTTATGCCTCACGCTTCTCACGTTCTCGCCCACGTTGGGCCTTGCTCACGCTTCTCGTGCTTCCCTTGCCCGCACTCGGGCTTGTCCCACGCTCTTCATGCTCCTCACCCTCTCTGGGGCTTGTCCCATGCTCCTGGCACTCCTCGCCCTCTCTGGGGCTTGTCCCGTGCTCCTTGCACTCCTCGCCCTCTCTGGGGCTTGTCCCGCGCTCCTCGAACTCCTTGCCCTCTCTGGGGCTTGTCCCGCACTCCTCGCGCTCAGGGCTCAGGTGGCCTGTAGCTGTGCCTGGCCCCCTGACCCTCTTCTGGGGTCCTACACCCTACTGGGCAAAATACCACCCCACGGGGCTAGGGTCACGACACCCCAAAGCGCCAGGCCGCTCTCTGGCGCTTGCCCAGAGTGCCCAATCTGGCACCAATCCCTGTGCCCTCCCTGGACGCCCAGAAACCCCACACTATTGAGGATCTCCCCTGAGCCTGTCCCGATAATCGCCCCACTGGGCCGGGGTCAGGACACCCCTAAACACAGCGCGCCCTCCAGCGCTGGGAGCACCCCCACCTCACTGGGGTGCTCCTAATGAGGCCTCCTCCTTCCCCTACAGCCTCGCCCGGTCCTCCGGTATAACATAAACAAACACAACCATGAGCCAACTGGCTCTAACACAACTCTAAGCCAACCTGGCTGTAACCCCAGAATGAGCCTTGTGGCTACAACATACATCCACCACCACCCTGGCCCTCTTCCAGTACCTCCCTGCCAGGGTTCTCTCTGCCCCGCATCATCATGCAGGCAGTCAGGCTGCTCTACTCTACTCGGCTCTGCTCTGCTCCTCTCTGCTCGGGTCTGCTACAGAGCTCCAGCTCCTCAGGCTGTCAGAAGGGAACCTGACCCTAGCCTCAGTCTTCTCTGTTTATAAAGGCCAGGCCCTGCCCCCTGGTGGTCAGCTGACCTAATCTGTCACTGCAGCAACTCACAGCTGCACTGCCCTGGTGAGTGGAAGTGGAGCCTATATTACTCCGGTCAGTAGCAGGCACTCCGGTGCCCTGCCACACCTGGTGAGGGGACTGTGGGCTCTCGACCACCTGAGCGATAGCGACCATCTCCTACTGGAATTTACTATGCAGCACAGGGTGTCAAAGACCTGCAGTAAGGCAGCATCCCTGGACTTCAGGAGGGTGGATTTCAATGAGGTAAGGAAACTAGTTGGGGAGGCACTGAGGTCCCGGGGGGGGGGGGGAATTGGAAGTCCAGGAAAAGGGGT
>NW_017728998.1:16074687-16116036 GCF_001723915.1 Gavialis gangeticus | reverse complement strand
AAGCCCAAAGTGTGACAATCCCCATGCAGATCAAAGGGGGCAAGAGTTCTCAAAAGCCCTCATGGCTCACCAAAAGCATCCATGAACACCTCAAAGCCAAAAAGGAGGCATACACCCAATGGAAGGGAGGGGCCATCACCAAGGAGGATTATACCTCCTTGGCTCGAGATTGTAGGGGGGCTATTAGGAAGGCTAAGGCAGAGATGGAACTGGGACTAGCAACCCCGATCAAAGAGAACAAGAAGTCCTTTTTTTAAATACATATGGGGTAAAAAGAAGGTACCAAATAATGTGGAGCCTCTGCAGGACATGCTTCGTAATCTGGTGGTAGCACCAGATGCCAAAGTCAATCTCTTTAACAGATTCTTTGCTTTCATTTTTCTGAGCAGGGACAGGGACATCCCCCCCACAGGGATTCCAGACAGACCCGGGGGGGGCACAGCCAGGCCCAGGGTCAGTGAGGACCTAGTCAGGGAACTTCTAGAGGGACTAAATGTGTTCAAATCAGCAGGTCCTGATGATCTCCACCCCAGAGTGCTTCGGGAACTGGCAGAGGTCATTGCAGGACCCCTGGCACAGCTTTACAAGCACTCGTGGTGCTCTGGTGAGGTGTCTGATGACTGGAAAAGGGCCAATGTGGTCCCCATTTTCAAAAAGGGAGGAAAGAGGACCCAGGAAACTATAGGCCCGTTAGTCTTACCTCAGTCCTGGGGAAGCTCTTTGAAAAGGTTATCCAGGACCACATTTGTGAGGAGCCAGCAGGGGAGATTATGCTTAGGGGCAATCAACATGGGTTCATTAGAGGCAGATCCTGTCAGACCAAGCCGGTGGCCTTCTATGACCAGATCACAAAAGCATTGGATGCAGGTGTTGCGGTGGATGTAGTCTTCCTGGACTTTAGGAAGGCCTTCGATACTGTCTCTCACCCCATCCTTATTAATAAATTAGGTATCTGTGGTGTTGACACCTACACAGTCAAATGCATCACAAATTGGCTGGAGGGCCGCACCCAGAGAGTGGTGGTGGACAGGTCATTTTTGACCTGGAGAGATGTGAGCAGTCGGATTCCCCAGGGCCTGGTCCTCAGGCCCGTGCTGTTCAATATCTTCATTGACTATTGGATTAGGGGGTGAAAAGCACCTTGCTCAAGTTTGCAGATGATACTAAGATGTGGAGAGAAGTGAGCACACTAGAAGAGAGGGACAGGCTACAACAAGATCTCGACAGGTTACAGAGGTGGGCGGATGAGAATAGGATGGGTTGCATTACGGAAAAGTGCAAGGTATTGTACCTGGGGAGGAAGAACCAGCAGCATACCTACAGGCTGGGGAACTCCCTTCTTCTGAGTACACAGGCAGAGAAGGATCTTGGAATTACTATTGATTCCAAGATGAACATGGGCCACCAATGTGGGGACGTGGTCAGGAAGGCCAACCGGACTTTGTCATGCATCCACAGATGCATCTCAAGCAGGTCCAAGGAGGTGATCCTCCCCCTCTATGCAACATTGGTCAGGCCACAGTTGGAGTATTGCATCCAGTTCTGGGCACCGCACTTCAGGAGGGATGTGGACAGCATCGAGAGGGTCCAGAGGAGGGCCACTCGCATGATCAGGGGGCAGCAGGGCAGGCCCTACAAGGAGAGGCTACAGGACCTGAACCTGTTCAGCCTCCACAAAAAAGGCTGAGAGGGGATCTGGTGACCGCCTATAAACTTGCCAAGGGGGACCACCAGGCAATGGGAGAGTCCCTGTTCTCCCAAGCACTACCGGGGGTAACAAGGAACAACGGCCATAAGTTGACTGAGAGTAGATTCAGGCTAGACATCAGGAGGCACTACTTCACAGTCAGGGCAGCTAGGAGCTGGAACCAACTTCCAAGAGAAGTGGTGCTTGCCCCTACCTTGGGGGCCTTCAAAAAGAGGCTAGACAGCCTCCTAGCTGGAGTCATTTGACCCCAGCATCCTTTCCTGCCCATGGCAGTGGGTCAGACTTGATGACCTGCTTAGGTCCCTTCTGACCCTACTGACTATGAAACTATAACAGAATTACGTTGTCCTTCATCCTTGTCTGGGAAAGAAAAGGCATTGGTACCTCTAAGAGAAGACAAACCCAATGATGTATGGCAGAATCGTGATTATCCATGCTGTTTACTGTATAGAGAGGAGGTCAAAGGTTTCTATGTCAGTTTTTACTATGTCTGACAACAGGTGGTAAGTACACATTGGTAGAGGCGATGGTGTAATGTCTGTGGTCTTGTAAAGGAGAAATTCAATTTGTGAGATTTTTTAGATGTAAAAGTGAGATTTTTAGTAGAGGTTGGAATAAACCCCAGTAAAGAGCTTTTTTCCTGACACACACAAGAGAAAGTCAGATTGAAAGCAAATTTAGGTACAAAGATAGAGTTGTAGCCCTTACTGGTAGAAAATATAACAAAGTGGATGTATTGCAGCTATATAAAACCACCCTACATGCCCACTAACTTCTCATCCCTGCACAAGAGGTTGCAAATATGTTAATCTCTCTCGCTGTTTGCCCAATTTCTGAAACAGCAGCTTTGCCTTTTTTCATTCACTTGACTCCCTGGGATTGTCTAGACCATGAGTGACTGGTGCCTCCTGAATTTGCGGGGGGCACCCGCAGAAGTCGCCAATGGCGGTAGCCCTACCAATAGCATCAGTGTTGGCCACTGGGGGGGCACCGGCCCCATCAGGGGGGCACATGCATCCCTGTGCACCCCCTACCAGTAGCCTATGGTCTAGACAAGTGGAAACATGACCTTTGAGGTGCTGCAAAATGCATGTGGCACATGTGAAAAGGTCCTCCATGCTCCATATTTGCAGTGCAAAGCCAAAATTAGATACCAGGAAATCCTAGTATATAAAAAAAAAATGTGCCAAAAAATAAAAATCAAAATAAGCAGGACAGTGCACGTGGCTGCAGCAAGCACTGCCCAAAACCAGAGCCTGGTCTGCCAGAGGTGCTACCCCACCCTCGGCAATTTGCCATGTGCCAGAGCGAACATTGAAGGGCATTCCCTGGGACAAACAGCAGCAGCAAAACTATGTGCTGCTGCTATTTGTCCCTAGGCAAATACATGTATGTGCTCATGGGGATGAGTCTCCTGAGTCTAAATTCCATTTCTTTTTCTGCTTTCCAATCACTTAAAACATCCTCTAATAAAATCAATCATATGAACATCCTGATCTTCACTATGATCAAAATATTAACATTGCATTTCCATTCCTTTGCTATCATAACCTATAAGTGTTTCCTGTAACGTATCTCATAGTCTAATATATATATATATATATATCTGTGTGTGTGTGTGTGTGTGTGTGTGTGTGTGTGTGTGTGTGTGTGTGTGTGTGTGTGTGTGTGTGTGCGTGTATTGATATTAAAGCACATAGTCAGGTTCAAAGCCTTCTCTGATATTCTTGTACAAAGGGTGCTAAACAAATTAATCCATACTGTGTTGTACAAGATAGCCTGGAAAAAAAACATATCCATGTTGCATTCTCTCTAGTAGACAAGACAGATTAACTACAAAATGTAATGTTGTGTCTGTTGAAGCTTGGAAGCAGGCATGAGAGCTGATGGAAGTTATAGCACAGTAAAGATATAGCAGCAACTTTGAAAAATGAAATCAAGATGTGGGACCATTAGAGCTCTCTAAAGCTGGAGGTTATTATGAATGAAATATTCTAGGAACTCTAAGATTAAATGAGAAACAGTATTTAGATGCTTTGGAGACATTTAGATTATTAAATGTTTTCAGTGAACTGCGAACCATCAACCATAAAGGGAAACTGGATTGCTGCCTCAGGTGATTATAATCTATATCTGACATTGACAAGTCACCAAATAATTATTCAGTATTGAATCAGTGCAGAAATGCTTGAGAAATCATTGCTGAAACCTTTTTTTGTACAAAGTGCTGTTTGAAGAGAGATCTGAAGGAAGAGAAGAGTTGCTATCGTTTATTGGAACAGCAGTTTTAAAAAAATCCTAACATCAAATCAAACATTTTTCCAAACTTATTCTTCAGTCACCAAGCGTTGTTTTACAAGTTGACATCTCTCTGCTATTGGTGTTCAAGTGACAGCTGAGCCCTTTGCCTTCAGCACCAAAAACCCAAGCTTGTTCCTATAGAGTAGTAAGTTAGGATGGTAAATGCACTTACAGCAGTTGAAGCAGCTCTGGCAAATGGGAAAATATTGAAATACAGTCACAACTAAACACTAGCCACAAACCCGGGCTCATGTAGAAGAGGAAGTAAAGAGGAGGTAAAGATTAGCTGGAAGATGGATGTCTCAATAACACAAATTTACTGTGCCAGCTGTAATACTGCCAACTACTTGTATGGTAGAAGCCTACTTAAATGACAATAAGGCACTAGTAATATGGGAAGGTTCCCTGCATAATGTACTGGTATCTGAAATGAAAAATAAGGCCTGTCTTGACTACTGTTGCCAAGTGTTTAAGTGCTCTTCTTTCAGCATTTACTTAGAAAGCCTTTTCACTGCATCTGGGACTGCTGCTACTAACTAATGCGTTAGTCTGTATCCTGAGAATAATAGCCCAGTTGGCATTCTTAAAGGTAATACGGAGACATCTCCACAGAATGAGTCTGCTATTGTTTTGAGAGCAGAGGCCCATTTATTTTCTCACAAGGGTAGAAATAATACGGCTAAAATATTATTAGAATCAGCATGCTGGTAAAAAAAAAGAGAAACATTTGATCATGACTCCTTTAATACTATAAACACAAGAGATTTTCAAACTGGGAAATGCAGACCTCAGGAGTTATATGAAGACTTTCAGGAAGGTCCACCATGGTGCTTCTGTTCTCTCTATCAATGGAAAAAAAAGAACAAGACTTGGCCATTTAAAAAAGGCATTAAATCATATTCTGTATAGATAAGTTACACAACTAAAAAAAAAGATGGCACTTTGTATGCTTGACCATTATTACCAACTTTTTATTGTTAATTCAATAAAAATATTAATGTGTTTTATTACTATCTACCAGTACTTTCTTCACAGAATGCATGATGACATGATAAAAAGACTAATCCTGAAGACTTTTTGTTAATGGAAATTTTATTTCCAAGTAGGGCATCAGGCAAACTTGCCAGCTTAAAGGGTAAAGGGCAGACAGAAAGCAGTGATCTTACTATTTGGTGAGGGAACAACTGGGCAAATATCCATCACATAAAACAGGGTCATCCAACTGGTGGCCCTGGGGCTGCATGCAGCCTGAAAAGGGGTATTTTATGGCCCCTGGGCTCCCACCTGGCCACTGATCACACGGGCTAGAAACAGGCATTTAAAAAGCCTGAGCCTGAATTGATTCAGTCTTTGCAGGTTAATCTAACCTGGCTAGACTGAACCAGTTTGTAACTGCAAAGACATCCCAAAAATGCAGGCACAGGCCTGCAATTGCTCAGGCTGGGGGGTGCTAGAGCAGCCATCCCATCCCTTCCACAGCACTGAGCTGAGGGGGGACATGGCCAGAACCACGCAGGACACTCTGGAGGCAGAGAATTGATAACAGTGTTTATCACCCAGACACCTCCCACCCCCATGGCTGCCCTGCCCGCCTCAGCTCCTGGCCCTTTAAAAAAACAAACACAAAAAACAGACCTAACAGCTGCTGCATGATCCTTGGGGCTTCTGGGGGCTCCTGGCAGAGCCCCCCATGTGGTGTGGGGTAGTGGGGAGCAGTGGGGATCACCCCCACCCTGCCTGGCAGGAGCCAGTGAGTGCGGGCTTTTTTTTTTTCAAAGAGCCAGGAGCTGGGAGAGCGGGTAGGGCAGGTAGTCAGAGCAGGTGAGGGGTGGGGCTGATTTGGAGATTCGGCCGATTGTGCTGTGGCTGAATCTCCAAATCAGATTTGGCCAAGTCAGTTTGGGGAAGTGATTCAAATCCTTGTCTGGAATCCTTTTTAAATCCCAGTTGTCTAGTTTGTTTAAGAAAACAGATATCCTCAGCCTTCTCACCTATTTATACACATGCTGTCAGACTTGGACTTCACCAATGATACATGTAGCAGACTATCATCTTTTGTACATCAGAAGCTGGCAACCTTTTGCAGTCATAGACCAGAGTTTGCAAACTCACCCCCTTGCTATGAGCCACAGCTCTCCCTATCCCCATGCAAAGCTCAAGCCACCTGCACTTACCTTCTCTGCAGATAACCAGTCCCTCTAAGTACAGCAGAAAAAGCACCAGGGAGGGTCGTGGAGGAGGGTGATACTAACATGATGGGCGGCAAAGGACAACTGCATGCCTGAGCCCCCATGCTGCCCCAAGCCAGGTTGGACCTTCCCAGGCCAGATCGGACCTTCCAAGGTCAGATCCAGCCTACGGACCATAAGTTGCTGACCCCTGCCTTAGGCACAGACAAAGAAAGCTTGTGTTCAGTAACACATCTGGGGCTTTAACAAGCCAGATCAGATATAATATAGCAATCAGGAAGTCGAGGCTTAATTTTTCTCTTAAATTTTAAATCTACTCTGAAATGTTTTTACCTAATGTTACAACATTCTTATTTTATTTTCAGTTCAGGACTATCATACACTCATTTTAGGGCCTAGTTATTCATTTCAGTGAACCACAGGACAAAATTTTCAGATAGTGGCACAGAAATGCATGTGCGGTTGAAATTTTGGTGTGCATTGTTTGTGTAAATCAAGCATTGCTAAACCATTGTGCATTAATGCATGGTGTAAACACAGACACATGTCACTATGATATGCTATATTAAAGGATGATATTTCTGTTACTCAGCTGCTGCAATCATGGCTAAGACTAGATAAACTTGGAATTAAATGCCGTCTTCAGATGTTTAATTTCCTCAAGACATTCTTGATCAAGATCATTAAAAGATATAGAAAATCAAATTGACAGAGTGCAAGAAAAATTAATAAAAGCAACCAACTGGGAATATAGAGATTTGCTCTGACAGAATATAGACCACTGACCATGTGGGGGAAGGTATACTATAACTTAAGCACATCTAAAACATTAAAACATTTACAAAATTTAAAAAGTATGTATTTCTACCAGGCTTTTGAATATATTTAAATACACCTGTGGTTCAGTGAGTCACATGAATCCTCAATTGGAACACATTATTGTATAATCAGGGTTAGCTTCCTGATGTAAATATACCTAGACATATCACACGCTGCAACAAGCAACTAAATACCATGCTCGCTCCAAACTAGCCACACAAAGAACTTAAAAATAATAGGTACAAGAGAAAGGCTTCTATTTTGGGCTGCTTTTTAGCTGAAGAATGTTTTATAGCACAGCCTACATTTGCTTTAAAGCACTGACATTATGCAAATTAACTATGTTAATCCTAAGCGGTCTTGTCACTTTTAAAGTTTTTCCCCCATTTGTTACCACCAAGATGAAAACAAAAGAAATAGATGCCTCCTGCCAAAAAATAATAGCTATATTCAATGTTGCTCTCATTTCCTATTGTTCAGAACATGTCTCCTGCCATGACCTGACTTCAAATGCATTACTTGCACATGCTAAAAACCCAATTAAAATTTGAATACAATAAAACATTTCTCCAAAACTTCAGACAGTCAGAGTTCATCAAGCAAAATCCCTTGGTTATTAGCTATTGTATTTTTTGAGGGTGACAGGGTTCTGAAAAGTTATGATCTCCCTCCTCTTCTCCCAGGATCTACATCTGAGGTAATTATATGTCTTCCATCACTGCAGAATGAGTGCCTCATAATCCGTAATTTATTTGTCTCAGGGAACATGCTTGTAGTATGAACAGGGAAGTATGAACAGCCCCATTTTACAGCTAGAGAGCTGAGGTTTAAAGACTAAGGGGTAGACAGACAAAAGTTCTCAGATGCTACAATTCTCAAACATCACAACACCTCAGGTCCAGACATCTGGGCTAGAGCCAGAAATTATACATAAATCAGTATAAGTGATCAGAAACCTGTTCAAATCTATAACACAACGGAAGTTCAGTGCACACAAAGCATTTTCAAAATGGCCAGAACAAATTTAAGATAAACCTGGATGGATGTAGAATTAGATTTAACTGATTTAGTTTAAATCAGTTTATTGAACTTCTGTCCCAGATCCCCTCCAGATTCAAGCTGTCTGCTCTAGCACCCCTAGCTTCTGGCCCAGGCCACTGCAGGCATGTGGCTGTATTTCTGGAATCAAAACTGAATGTCTGTTCACTTGCTTATCAGTTCAATCTAAGCATCTTAGACTAACCTGACAAGATTGAATTGATTCAGCCTTGGGCTTTTTGACTGCCTGAACTTAGCCCTGGACTCAAAAGTAGCATCAATAGTCCTAAATGATGCACCCAAGCTCCTAATATGTGTAGTCCATACGGAGAGTTACCAGAAGAGGACTCGCAATCATCAGCATACCAGCCAGGAAGCTGCCTAACTTGGCTAAAAAGAAACACTGAAGAGAGAGTGTTTCTTACATTATTAAGCTCTTTCTATCTCCAGGGTTTCTATGCCTACCTATAACCCAAAGTCCTACACCCTTACTTCCTCTACAAATCTCCATCCTAGAGTTAGCAGGGCTTTGGTGCCTAACTGATGGCTTTGGATTCCACAAGGCCCAGAACCTAAAAGTCCCTTTTTAGATATACCCTTTACTGATAGGATCAGATCACTCACAGATCATAACTGCCTCACCTTGTTTTGACAAGAGGAAAAGTGTCTCAAAATTACCAATGCTACAGGTTCTGTTTTTCCTAGGTACTAATTCAAGAGTAAATCAGCCCCTACAACACGACCACAAGGAGGCTAATATGCCATAAAACAGAGGCCATGTATGTAACCTGTTTGAACCTGTAAAAGGCCGCCTCTCCACATAACCCTTCTTACCATGTGGAATTCTAGGCAAAAAAGCCATTCAATGTTTCGGCCTGCATTATGCAATATTTTAAGACACTCAGACACTAACTTCTTGGTGAACTTTTTCCTTTTCCTTTTTGAGACTACAGTCATTCATGGATAGCTGTAGAGCAGGCAAGAAATTGTATTCTCTTTAACAGATCTCAGTACAATGATTTTCAACATTTTGCCAGTCTGAGGCATTCAAATACCAGGAATTATCTTCACAAACAAATTATGATTTGGGGGACCTAAGTATTGATAAGGCAATACTATGAGGGCATTCAACTTTGGGTTTCTGAACTTGAGGCTGCACTCATGTCACCCCTTCAACAGCACCCTGAACCTTGGGTGCTGGAGGCATACATTTTTATAATAAATGAAAGTTGAGATTCCCACATTCTGTCAATATTTCTACAAACGGGCCTTTTCAGAGAAAGCATCAAACATCACAGAACTCAATATTAAGTGGTGAGAGTGGACAATACTGCTTTTCATCTCAGTTTTGGCTTTTACAACTAGCCAGAAGAACATCTCACATAGTGATATGGGAAGTGTATGGCAGTCACAATCCAAATGCCTTTCTTTCAAATACCTGGTTTGGGACCACCTTCCTGAAGGAGTGCATTACAAATGCAGGCATTCAATGCGAATGTTTTTCTTCTGACAGTACTAACAGCAATGTGTTTGACTGCCCTATCCCTCTTCATAAAGCTAGTCAAAAATCTTGATCATACTGAATTACACAAACGTTTGACTCAGCTCAGTTTAAATCACAGGGTTATAGTGAATTAGTTCCAAGAACTGAGGTCTAAGTTCTGTGTATGGCTAAACAGGAGAAAAAAATACAGATTTGACAAGATTATATATAATAGCAATGGATAAGTGTGGTTCAAGCAACTGAACACAGAAGTCACTAATAGATAGGAAGATTCCCTTCCTTTTTTACTACACATGTTATGCAAGTGAAATGTATGTGCTATCTTATTCAAACATAACTAAAGGGACTGATTGACATTTCAACATCAGTTGGAAACTGTTGTAGAGATAGCAGTAGAATGGATTGAAAAGTAATGAAAAGTGTAAGCTGTGACAAAAGAAGTAATGTCTCTCACTCATCATGTACTGGTTCATTTGGACATCTTTCAGGCACAGCAGTCTTCTAAGTTAGCTTCTGAAACAAAGCTATTTGATTTTCTACATTTAATATTTTCAGTGCAAGAAGGAAAAAAAAAGCAGTTGAATATGAAATAGATACATTACTACTGGTTTCCTAGATTTTTGAGAGCACATGTAACATGCTGTTATTAGTACCAGCCAAAAATCAGAGAATTTATTCCTGGATCCACAAATATTTTTCAGAAAAATAAAACAGGTCATTGAGGACTCTATTCTTGAACCAGAAAAAAAACACCATCTTTGCTTTTCTTTCAACACCTGAAAAGAGGACCAGAGCGTTTATATGATGAAGTACTTTTAGAGTAGGTTGTTTTATTGTGATGAGCAACTATTTATTTCACTACGGGTAAATGAATGCAAAGGGACATTTCAAATAGTGCTGCAAATTTGCTTTTGTGTGCATGCATGCCTAAAACACAAGCTGAATATAGCATGAAGGTGTAAGTAAAACAAAGAGGTACAAGTAATAGAAGGGAAGGTAATTTGCTTTGCTCTTGGCTGCTTTAATATTTATAGGGTTTGTTATTCAAACTGGTAGACATTTTTTTTCTGTTTGTTCTTAAAAGCACTGCAATGGCCTCAAATCAATATCCCCAAGTGGAACGACATTACATTTTGAACAACATATTTAGAGTAAACAGGTCTGCTAGTTCAGGGGGCTAGTCACAAACACGAAGATTTTTGGTGAGCTCCTACTCCAGTTTTCTGGGTAGAGGTAGATTTCTTTAGCCTGAGCACAACAGTAGCTGAAATGGGAGGCTGGTTTGTAACTTTTGATCCGCCTCTACTGTCCCTACCTACCAGGATCCCAACAGCCCTCCCAGCTATTTGCCTATGTTTTTAACCTTAAAACCATAGGCAACGTGCAAGTGCTGACAGTGAGTGGGCACAACTGTGGCCCACTGTTACAGTGGGGGGTGAAAAACTCTAGACCACCCCCACCGCTACTGGGCATAGGGTCTGGCCAGGCTGCAGCCCCACGCCCTGCCATTGGCATGGAAATCACACTGCCGCCATTACCCCCACTACTGCTGGGCCTTGGTTTGAGCCAGGCTGCAGCCCTGTGCCCCACTGTCAGTACAAATAGGGGGCAGGGGGAATATGTCCCTGCACCCCCAGTTCTCCCCACAATGTGTCACCTATGGTAGAAACCATTCCAAATCTCATCCGCATAAGCTGAGCAGTACCACGGGGCTACAGAGTCTCCTATGGAGACATGACTGAGTGCAGTAGAGATTTGTACTGTTGCCACTGCCTTAATCACCATGTTCCAATGATGTCTTGTTTTTTGTGAGAACGGGGGCCTTTTTACCACATGTTTCAACATAGCTGTTCATGTTGTAAGTTCGAGTACTGCATCTAAAGTATCTGGCTAATGCTTGGGACCTTTGTTTCTCTCTGTTTTTCAGTAATGGTTTGGTGATGCTACTGGGAGATGTTTATTGCATGCATTCTCAAAGTATTTGGGATATGCATATGTTTTTTCATTTGCATTACTCTCCTCAGAGATTAACAATTCAGTGATTATTTATGGGAAAGAGGAGACTGAAACAATCATCTGCTATGCCTACATACTGTGAAACCAAACCAAAGGAGGTGTTCTTCTTTATTGGGAAGGTTAAACAGGAAGGTGAGAGCAAAATCCAACTAGCTGAGCCTGTGCCAAATTTGCACTGGTTTATCCAGGCACTGTAGTTCAGAGTCTGGTGATAGTTGTAGAATGTGAACTCAGGTAACCTGAATAAGAGAAACCCAGTAGTGTTAAGTGATCTAAGGGCAAATGAAACCATCAGGAGAGACTACATGCAAAAGAGAAAAAAGGAATGGGAGGAAATAGCCCTGAAATATTCAATGGAAGATTGGAGAAACAAGAATGTCATTATGGCTAGGTCTGACAGCAATGGAAAACGAACTAGAGTCTGGAGAAGCCTAAAATGGTGAAAAACAAGAAATGAATCTGGAGAGAAATGAAGGAGGTTTAGAGAGTTGCACTGAATGAAAGCAAACAGTCCTGAAGTGAGGTCCTTGGGGAGACCCTCTAGAAGTCAGATGGTAACAATAAAAAACAGGTGAGACTTGATAGACTGTTAGCCTGAATAAGCTGATGGACTGAAAAATACATGACAGCACTAATTTCTTTCAGCAGTTACCCTTGGATTTGCTCATAACCCCAGGATAGATTACACAAAACTCATTTCCAGATACCTGAACTATTTTCTCCAAAACACACATACCCAACCATATTTTGGCATTCTGATGCCAAGGAAATTCTTGTAGTAAATAGCTGTAGCAACTAGATTTCATTAAATATATGGTAACAGCATATATGCCATGAATAAAATATTTTTAATAAGCCAGTAGCTATAAGTGAATAATTGTATATTGAAACAAAAATTTATCAAATTCACAATGCTTACACTTTAAAAGCTACCAATATAGCCTTAATTAAGATAATACTGAGGTAACCTTATCTTAATATAAAGCATCTGTCACTTTGATATCCTACTTGAGATACATAACAATTAGGTAGATGACCTTGGAGAAGAGGGGATATGCACACTGCATTATTCTGAAAGCATTATGCTGGGATACGGAGAACTCTTTACACAGTTGTTACCTGTGCTTTACTGAAGAATAAACAAAAATCTCAGTGATATACTGACATTTTCGTGCCAGTATGAAAAGAATGCAAAGCCTCTGCTAGCTGAAATCCAAGCGGAAAAGGTCTAAGCAAAACCAAGCCTATTACTGGATCTCCAAGAGAGAGCAGAAACGCACCTTTTTCTCAGTACTAGACATATTTAGAGACAGTCCAATTATCAGGCTCCATTTTCCCCTCTCTCTACACACATCATGGAATTAATTCCCGAGGGCTGTCCAGATGGGTAAGCCAGTGCTTGGATGGCAGGCCGGCAGCAATTTCTGACTTTACCCAGAGGAAGAGGATTTAACACAATCTTGAGCAACCGTTAGACAAGGTGTACATACGCTAGCACAGATCCTGTGGACTCGATTTTCAGAAGTGCTGGGCACCGAGCCCTCCAGCTAAAGTCAATGAAATCTGTGGAGTCTCCCTCTGAAAATCGGGACTTTGCTCTCCCTGGGTAGAGATGGTGTTTTCATTTTCAGAAGCAAGTCAGGCAAAATCCTTCACGTTTTTTTTAAAGCAATGGTAAAAAGCTGAAACGAGGACTCAAGAATGATTCTATTCCTGCTAAATAGCACCAATCCCTGAAGAGGAAAAAGAAATAAGGCACTTCCTCAGGTCCACTGCTACTTCATGTTTGGATTTTTATTTCCTCTTGAAACATCTTCTCAGATCCTAAGTAATGTCAGTTCCCTTGGTTATTATTAGTGGCTGTTCTAATTTTTGTTTATCTGAACTGCCAGATAATGCTTTAACACTTCATAATAATCTCTGTCTCATTCCTTCTCCATTAACGTTTGTTGAAAGGCTGATTCTTATTCCATTGAGGTTTGGCTGGCTATGTCTGCAAAAGTTTTATTTTAGCCTTCAGTGATGCCAGCTTGATTTTCAGGGAGGGTTTTTTTCCCCTCTTTATTTCAGAGTCATCTGCTATATGGTCTCTCTCACTTGTATTTTTAATTCTTTTTGTTTTTCCAAGTTTAAGACTAAGGGAACTTTGCCCTTCTTCAATTCTACAGTTTGTATTTCTTTAGGATAATGAACCACCTGCAAAGTGAAATTTATTCAGCCTGGTCAATTTCTTGTTGTGTGTGTATGCACAGCTTCTTTCCCCTCTTGTTCAAACTCCTACTTCCCTCTGATAATTGTTTTTGCAAGCTTCTGTGTTTACAAAGTGACCTAATCTAGCCACTATGTGGTTTGCTGGTTGAGATAGTCAACTTTTTTGTTTTATGTCCTTTCTTTGGATATAACATAATGACAAACTCTGTCTTGGTCTTATTCACAATTTAATCGCAGTGCTTATCACCACAAGTCATGGTAAAAAACATGAGGTAGAAACTCAGCAAAACATTTACTCACACTACCAGTAATAGGGACGGAAGAATATTCTTGAAGTGCAAGTACTAGCCTGGGGATCTGGATTTACTTCTGGGTCTGGCACCAGTTTCCTGTAGGGCACTGGGCAAATCACTGATCCAAACATTTTTTAAGAGCTCGGTTTCCCTTTAGGCACTCAAATCAATGGCCAGATTTCCAAATGAGTTCAGTACGCTGCTTGCCAAGCTCTCAGAAGTTTGGCCACAAGTGTCACGATGGGAGCCAGAAGGTGCTGAGCACTCTTGAAAATGTGGTTCTTGCAAAACACTTAATTGGCAACTGAGCTGTTAGGAATATCTGGGCCCTAAGGCCTGCTCTTCAGGAACCACGATACCATATGAAGTCAACTGTGGTTCAGTTCTCCATCTCTAACATGGGGATAATGTTTCTTCTCCATTTTACATAGGGGTTACCTGCATAACTGTGTTCATGTCTGTAAAATGAATGTTTACTACTGTATATGGATTCTCTCATTCACAAAATACTACTGGAACTCTCCCCTTCCTACCCAATACCCCATATAATGGCTTAGTGTAAGAGGTTCACCACATAAACTGCAGGAGACTTTCACCCCTACAATAGGACAAGTGATGAAGTGCCAGCCACCTGGCTGGTTTTCAATCCTAAAGCTGGCATCTCGGGCAGCTAAGCTGAGCTCACTGGGAGCCTCACAACTGCACTGCAACTAGCAAACATCAGGTCTGTCAAAGACATGACAGGTCTGGGCATTCCCCAGCCAGGACTTTGTGCGTGCATGTGTTAGCGGGAGGTTATGGTGCCTCCTACCCACCTTTCACCATGGGATCATTTGTCCTGGCATTTACGGGGCTGCCACGTCACCAGCAATCCCACCAAGCCTCCCTATCCTTGCAGGGTGCAGTTTTAGAGGTCATGCCCAGGACCTGGGACCTCCTCCTTCCCATAGCCCCAATCCCATACCTCCAAGTTTGTCCTGGCAGGGGAATGAGCTCGGCAGGGACATGCTCTTCCCCTGCTGGCTGGGGAGGAAGTTAGGGCCCCCTCCAGCTGACAGCGGGGCATTACTCGGCTTTTAAAAAACTCAAAAAAGGAAATTGGTGCAGAGTGAGGAGGGTGGCACTCAGTTCACCGGCAGGTGAAGCTTGGGGAACCCCAGCAGCAGGAGGTTCATCTTTAGGAACACCAGCTGCTCTACCAATGTAAGATCCAAGCAGGTGCGGTGGGGTGTCACAACATCCCCAGCAATGCTGAACACCCTCTCGCTTGGAGCACTGGTCAGTGGACAGGACAGGTGCTGCCAGGCAACTGAGGCCAGATCCTGCCACATCTGGCTGTGTTTTGGCCAGTAGGCCAAGGGGTCACAGTCCAGTGGCTCTACATCCTCAGTGAGATAGGTAGCCACCAAAGCCTCAGTGCTACCTGCTTGAAGCTGGGGTCTGGTGCGTTTGGACCCCAGCATTGAAGCCATGCCCATGGCCCACATTGGCAGTGGCTGGCATGGAGGAGACTGGCTGGTGCTGGTGCCAGCGCCGGTGCTGGAAGTGCTGGCACGGGAAAGTGGATCCTCCTCTTCCATATCCCCTCACCTCTGCTCTTTGGCCTCCCTGACTTTGTTCACCAACACCTGCGTCCAGTGATCAAGGGTTTGGGGGCTGCCAGTGCACATGCTCCCCTTCACCCTCGGGTCACACATACCCGTCGTCATGTGGACTGTACCGGACTGCAAGGGATCCAGCTGTCTCCTGATGCCCTCCTTCAGGTGCCTCACCATTGCCTGCATGTCTGGTGACAGAGGCCTGCCCCAGCCAGGAACACTGATCCCCTGGAACTTCTCCATTTGGTTCTCCAGTTCCCTCGCTAGGGGGATCACCTGGCTGAGGAGGGCATCGCCAGCACTAAGGGTCTCGGTGGCCTCAAGGAAGGGCTTGAGGACCACCAAGATCTGGGAGATGGTACCCCACTCAGCTCTGTTCAGGGGGCCACTGACCCCAATCTCCCCAAGCAAGGACATCTCATGGATGGCCTTGTGTTGCTCCACCAACTTTTTGAGCATCAGGTATGTGGAGCTCCACGGAGTCCCCACATCCTGCATGATTTTGTGTTGTGGGATGCTTAGCTCTGCCTGTTTCTCCCACAGCATCTTGCCACGCCCTTGATGCTGTGTGGGATGTAGCCAGCCACCTTCCTGCATTTTGAAATCAGCTGACTTGTAGCAGTAGTGATGGTGGCGCCATCACTGGTAGCCCTGTCCCCCTCTGAGGCATCCCTCACTATTAGGTGCAGCCTGTGTGCCACACAGTGGATGCCAACAAAATTGGCATCACGGACAGCCTTCACCATATTGGCCCCATTGTCAGTGACCATGAACCCACAGGTAACCTTGGCCTGCCCAATAAGCCACCCCTGCACAATGCAGTTCATGGGCCCCGTGATCTCCCTTGCTGCATGGGACTCATCCAGCACCTTGGCTTGCAGTAGAGCCCACTGATGGCCTGACTGATTGCACCAATGCCCCATGAGAGAGAGGTAGGCGTGGAGGTGAAGTGCTTTGTGGGGAAGGTGGCTTTGGAGCAAGTGGAGGACTTCTCTTTCAGCACACTTGCACTGGTGCCAGGCTCAGCAGGAAGAAGGGCAACAGGGTGCGGCCTCCTCAGATGTAGCAGTATCAATGTTGTGGAAAAGTGTCTCACATCCTTGCCACAGCTTAAGTGCCTTTGGTAGTACTGGCAGATGGCAAACCTGGGATCATCTGCCACCTCAAAATGATCCCACACTATACTACTCCCTCGCTTCTGTGTTGAGGGTGAGGATCCTGCCCTATCCCACTCCTCAGCAGGCTGAGGCTCAACAGCAGGAGGAGCTGCCTCAGCTGAGCCCCTTGTCTCCACAACCTCAGCCTCCTCTGAGGTGCTGCTTTCTGGAGGAGACCTGGGTCTAGGGGAAGCTTGAGGGGTGTGGAGCACAAACTCCGATTCCAGCTCAGTCTTCAGAATTGTTTGAGCCAGTGTGTTCAGCATCCCTGGTTCCAGCTCCAGCTCATCCTCTGGCAGTGGACTGAGAGGAGGTGGTGCAGGTGCAGGTGCAGGTGCAGGTGCAGGTGCAGGTGCAGGGATGTCAGGTCCAGACACTGCTCCCACCTCCTGGCTTCCACTGGCAGCACTGGTGTCATGGCTGCTTGGGAAGAGAATGCGTCTGTGTTGCAGGGGGGGCTTGCAGCTCTAGCTCTCCCCCTACTCGCTCTCTCTCCCCTGCCAGAAGACCTGGCACCTGCCTTTCCAGCACGCTTCATATTGATTTTTCCTGTGCTGCAAAAGGTCTGTGTGTATGTCACTCCTTTTGTATTGTGTGTTTTATTCCCTCTGTTGCACGTGTGCACTGGCCACTTCTTTGATTGTTTGCTTCAGTGTTAAGAGTTACGTAAAAATTGTGTGCTGTTTGTCTGTCTGTCTTCTTTTCCTATGAATACCTGATTTTTCTTCTTTATACTGTGTGTGTGAGTGCATGCATGCAATCTGTGTGCCTCCCTGCACAGTGATGGATCACACTGGCAGGGAAAACACAGCTTTCTTTTTTCAAAGTTTCCAACAAAAAAAAGAGCAAATATAAATTCAAAGAAATGAATTGAATAGTAATAGTAATTCAATGGCTTAGCTAAGATAAGCTAAATTCTACCCAATCCTGTCTAACAACATAAAGAAGCAGGCAAGTTCAACTACTGAGTAAAGCAAGCAAGCTGAAATGCTTGAGTCTGAAGCATCGTTTCTCACACAGTTCCTGAGACGGAACAAGCTAGCAAAAGGCATGGCACGCCCCCAAACAGAGGGTTTTATGCTGTTTCTAGGTCCCTCCCCCCAGATGCTGTCATTCGAAAGGCAGCCAGAGAGAAATCCTTCTCACTGACCACCTACACGTCAGTCTTCCCCCTTGCTCCCCCTCCCACTTTCCCTCCCTCTTCTAAATTTCACTTTCAGCGTCCAAAGCATCTGAGGTATCTGAAGCACTTCAGAAACTCCAAACCACTTCAGACATCTTAAGTGACCCCACGCTTCGCTCCAGGCAGGCTGCTTTGGATGCCAAAGCATCCAAAGCAGCCCCAGATCTGAAGCACGATCCAAAGTCTTTTACAGCCCTACTAGTAAGGTATTTTTGAAGATAAAAAATGATAAGTATACTACCAAAGAATATAAGGAGTGATATTTGAAAAGTGCTCAGTTGCTCTGCACCAGGGTTGACTCTTCATGAAGGCTATGCTATTTTTTTTTTTTTTTTTTAAAGTAAGGCCTCAGGGGTCACTATGGCCATGCTATCTACAAAGGGAACAGGTACAGGGAGGTGCTATCCTAACCAGTGCCGTGGCAAGGAAGTTTGGTGCCCAGGGCAAAGCTCCTAGAGACAGCCCACCCTCACCCTCCACACAGATCTGGGGGGGGCACACGCCTTCCCCATGCTTGCCTGGCACTGCATGCACTGGTGGGAGATGCCCTCCCCCCATCCCTGGGCCCCACTAAACAATCCATTCATGGCTGTGTCCCATGCCCTGCCCTGGCTGGGCAGCGCCTGTTAGCAACCCTTCACTTTGGCTTCCAGGGCAGTCGCCCTGCTCACCCCCACTTGGTATGGCACTGATCTTAACATCCTTTATAGCTAAGTAAGGCAAATTTTGTCCTGGCTGAATGACAAAAGTCGACTATAATTCAGCCACAGATATGTCTGAAAGCCTAAGAGGAGTGTATGTATTTTAAGGTTCTGAATTGTCCTGGCTCGTTGGCCAACTGGGGCAACATATTGGAAGGAATCTCTTTCTTTGCATTTTCATATCATGGGACAGCAAGAGTGAATCCCTACAGAACAAAGGCTCCAGTTGGGATTCCTCTAAACCCTCAAGGCTGCTATTTCTTGCCTTCATGTAAAGTCTGTGTGTCTGATCTGCTGCAGATAAGACACATGCAAAACAGTTCATGTTTATGACTGCTTTAACAAAGTTGAATCTATAGTCACCATTAATAATGACAGCTACCACATGGAGGTGCCTTAGGCACTCTTTACAAAGGTCAGTCAAAAACATATTTCAATTCACTGCTTTTTATTTTTACCACTGCCTACCAGCACAAATCCAATTACTTCTGTTTTGTGTCAGTATCTTCATCAGCAACACACCGCAGAAAGCAAAACATACTTGGGTGACACTTTCTTAGCTGTAGGCAGATCTGATTAATGAGGCTGGGCTGAAATTAACTTTTTCTCCTCATGTCAAGTAGATTTCCTGAGTAGTGCAAAATTCCCTTTATAATGCTGTTCATTAACATTTTAACCACCAATAAGCATGTTGAAATATAATGTACTTCTTAAGCTGTAGTAGCTATCCATCCATGTCCTATTATCCCTGTAAATATAATGAGATATGATTTGATATTAACAGCCTCAGATTTATCCATTTAGATAGGAAATGTAGCTCTCAGTGCAGAGCTAACTAGCTGGAAACAAGCTCATGGCCTTCAAAGAAGTTGCACTGATATAAGTAAGAGGAGTGTGTGGCCTTTATACTTTGGGTTACTTTTGGAATAAAAAATTACACAGAGGCAGAAGTTTATAGAAAGTGTATAAACTGTCATCTAAAAACACTGGTATTTTGATTAAGATTATAAAGGTTTAAACCCACTAGAGATATACCAGTAATGCCACATATAAACAATCAAAATAAATGAAACAATCAATCAGGATAATGAGAAGCAGCATGGGGATACAGTTAAAATTAACAAGCAAAGGAAATCTTCCAAGTATACTGCGGTTTTGTCAGATTTTTAAGAGCAAACCTCTAAGGTTGATAAATGCCGCTACGCTCTTTACTTCGTTTATGAGCGTTCCTACAGACTACCAGACTGAAAGACAACTCACAGAGTAGTCCCACTGAAATCAGTGGGACATTACACCCTGAGTATGGGTACTGTTCATATTCGTTACAGGTAAAATACAAAACACATGACAGTTTGGCTGAAGAAAACAATGGGCTAGATCCTCAGCTGGTATAAATCAATACAGCTCCATTGGCTTCAATGAGGCTCTCAATTTATGCAGGCCTGGGACCTGTCTATATCTTACTGTGTGTGTAATTAGGCTAGGAAGTCTTTAGTCATTGCAGAGGACAAATTTATGACATGAGTTACTCAACCAAACCAGCAAAGCATTAAAAAAAGATAAAAAGCCTAATTACTAGTTTTTAGAAGGCAAAACATAAAGATCTAATACAGAAACAATAGACATATTTGTCATTGCTAGAGCAATAATGTTGTCCTGTTTAACTCTTGGGCTGATCCCATGAAGAGGCATTCACAGCATTGTGCCTGCATCACAAGAACATCTTGAGGAAAACTTCTAGGCACATTAGTAAGGGTTTAATTTTCCCTCTCTGAATTGGAGACATCGCCAGAATAAAAATAAATGTTTGTTTCTCTCCACTTAGACTGTTTAAGGAAAGCTATTATTTTTCTAGTCTAGCAGGTTTGTATCCATGTACTCCTTTTTCCCTCCTTTTCTAGCACTTTTAATATATTGGTTTAATTAATTCTACTTCATTTCATGAAAAAATACACTAAGATCTTGCCTGTCCTTGCTTATTTAAGAACATTTGCAGTGGTCAGTTTAAATGTTGTCGTAGTTTTGAGTTTAGCTTGCTTGGTTTACCCAAGTGAAAGTAAATGAGACATTTTACTTATGCACCACAACTAGCATAGTATTATAATTTATGAGCTCCCAACATCACGTCCCTTCTAAAGATGGGTGACAGTATTGTACTGTACTTACCAAGGTTGTGTTACAGTTTGTATACATTTAAATTATTAAAAGTATTTCTCAACCAAGAAGACGGGGGCAATAGAGAAATGTTTAAATGCATTCAGATGATTGTCAAAGTATGTCCTAGCACTGTGGCACTTCTTGAACTGAATGTGGGATTAACTATATAAATACCTAACCATACAGACTGATCATGACACCATTCTTGAATTTCAGATTACTGCACTCCCTTGAATAATCAAATGTGAAAATGACCTGTCAATAGTGGAAATAAGCTGATGAAACTGAAATATTTTCGGTACTGCTGCCTTTGGCAATATGCAAGGAGTAGGCTTGTTATTAGAGAACGGGGTATTCATAAGTATATTCAGTTGATGGCTTCCAGGGTGGGATTTTGAAAGTGGGATTTATAATTTTACCATTCACTTCATTGGGAGAAGAATTAAGCCAACACTATGCATTTTTGAAGAATCCTACCCCAACATAAAAATGGTCTGTAGCCAAGTACAGTACCAGGAAGTAAAACTACAAAAATAAAAATAATGTTTAAAAAGTCAGTATCACAGACACTTACAGGATTATGGCAACATTCTTTAATATTACACTACTTTGGCAGCTGCTATTCCCTATACAAATATTTTTCATAATTTTTTGATAGGAGAAAAGAAAATCTAATTATTCATAGAAACACTTTAAATCATTAGACTCTCCAATACCTGATTATCACTACAGATGTTTGAAGTACATAAGGAAGTGCTTTTGACAGCCTATTGTATAACTATATATCAGTTATTAGGCTAATAAATCATATTAAAATGCTTAATTCTTTGCAACAGTTCCTTATGCAACATCCTCCAGAAAATTCAAAATGAGTTTTTAAAAACTCTTACTACCTTCAGTTATGTTAGAGTTTTTATTAACAGAGCCAGTAAATAATGCATTTTCCCCTCAGAAAATGTTGTTACAATAAGCATACTTTATCAATAATGCACCATAAAAACTCCATTGTGCCTTGATTTAAACTCTAAAACTCATTTATTATTGACCAGATCTGGAGAAAATACCTTTTACTTGAACTTGTCAAGTGCTTCATCTAATATAAATCTTAGATCTCTTGATATTCAAATGACACCATGTTTATATCACAGCACTGTTTTGTTGCAAGGAAAAGGTCAGAAGCCTTGCTTTTAAGAATAAAGAGCCTATAATAGATCAGTGTTACATTTCAAACAATAGACTCATTTTCAATGTGTTTCTGGAGGGCAAAGTAACATTCGTCTCTCATTTTGATATTGCTATTTATGTCTTGTAATTTTGCATCAGAGAGTCTCTTATGTACTTAAATTGACATTTCACATTTAGTCATTTGTCTTCAGTTCCTTGATGTTACCATCATTAATAAGTAGCCACCATTTACCTTAGCAGAAAACACTTTACAATTATAAGTCTACCTTGTACAATATGTACCGTAGCTTATTTTTTATTCAGCCATGAGTTCTGGTAGAATTCATTTCTAGTTCTTTACAATAAGGTGACTTCATTTCATTCCCTTCTTCAGATTGCACATGGATTGTGTTTTTAATTAATCTGATCACTTAGGCTGCAGCAAGGATGTCCTCCTATTCCTTTTGCTAGAGTAGATCTTATCAGTATACTCAGAAATACTTTCCTTATGCATTCTAAAGATGTCTAGTTTTAGTTAAATTAATAAGGTTGGCTGTTTGGCAGTTAGAAGTCTACACTGTATTTTTGCTTCTATGTCCAAGTGCTTCATCACTAGTTGTGTTTCACAGAACTTTCCCATTTTTTAGAAAATGTCTATGCCTTATGCATATAGACTCTGAATTAGTCTGTAAAGTGCAACTCTGCTCTGGTTTCTGAGTGGCTGAATCAGATACCTTGTAGGAAGATGCAACAAAACCCTGAAGGATGTGTCTGGGTATATCTTCTTTCAGTGTTAGGTCTCTCTATAGTACCTACCAGTTTGAGTTTGACTTGTTTTTGATTTGGGCTTAAGATCTGATGACTGAGGGCTTAAAATATATTCCAATATTTATGCCGCATTGGTCTCTATAGCCATATTCAGGACTTAGGCTGAGACACCTGCTATACACACTCAAATTCTGTTCATCCTGAGTTAGAAGTGCAGAATAAGACCCAACAGTAGTAAGCAGTAATTAATTTAATTTGGATAGAAAGAATAACTGAAGTGCTGTTACAAGAGTTTTACTAGAGAAAATTTACATATTTTATTCCATTACTGCTGGCACTTTTGTCTTTACGTTCAGTAATTTTATAGTCGGAGAAAGTGCTAGGTAATGTGTAATTATATTTGTGCAACTAAGTGATGACTGTGATAGTTTGCTACACTGCAACTTCAGAAAGTATACAACACAACTCAATGAAGCAATCAAAATTAAAAATGTATATGCAAGTCTTAAGTACTCAAAAGAGAGCTCTTGCTAAAACAAATCATGGTACTGAAAATTTAAAGAGATGCAATTATGGTGTCTTGGTACTATTCACAGAAGCCTGGGCTATGAACAGAGTACACACAATTATTTTCAGACAGAGTACAAACATCAGAGCAAGTGCCTTTAGGACACAAAGCCATGACTTATCACTGGCCTTCTTTATTCTTATAACTATTCAGTGATGGTGCATTCAATGGAAAGCAATTCAGGGTGCATACAGATATTCAGGGAGGCTAAGGGGAGATTAGAGTGCATTAAAAATGGCCACTCGATCTAACTCAGTTCTCCCAGGTGCAGACCTTATGTTTAGATCTCTAGTTAGGTGGATCTAAGTGAGAACTGTACAGAAGATCAGGAAAGTTATAGTGGTCTAAAATGGCCAACTCAATCTAACTTAACTGTATTGATCAGGTCCAGTGAGACCAATTTAGCTGAACTTCTATACAGTTCCAAGCACAGCCCCATGGCTGAAAAGGCCTAGCCACTGACTCCAGCCCCCAGGGCTGCGCTTTCCTTACCCACCTCTTTAGCAATCGGTTATTTTCATCCCTCCTAACTCTCCCCCTAAATCCACCAAACCTCCCATCCCTCAAGCAACTCCCAGTGCCTGTTTTACCAGAGTTTGCTGGTGCTAGGAGTGAAGGAAGTATGTTGGGGTAGGGGGATGGGGCAGTTGGTTCACTAGGGGAAGAATAAAAATATCCACTGTTCCTGGGTGGGTGGATGAGAGAGCTCCCCATCCCCCCAAATCTCTCTGGGGATCTTGGAAGTACCCCTGATCCCACTAAACCCTCCCAGACCCCACCAACTCCCCCTATAGACCCTGCTAGCACCCCAGTCCCTTCTGCAGATGCTGCCTGCTCCCCAATCCCTCAACAGATGTCACCTATCCCTAATCCCCTTCCATAGACTTAGTCTTTCTCCTCCACATCTGCCGCCAGAGGCTGGTTGCCCCCCCAGTGCCTCCAAAACCCTCTCCTACTAACCTCCTCCGTCCCAACTTTCCTTAGATCGGTAGCCATTTTTAACTAAATCTAACCTCCCCCAAAGTCTGTAATTATCCTCAGAGATTATTAGGACTCTCACTCAGGTGCTGCCAGTTTATGTACATGTGGGGATACTTGGCTAATTTTCTAAGCCTTACACTTGGGCCTACCCCTCCCCATTCTAGGACAGCTTCTTTAGTCCTTCCCCCACAAAACTCTTTAGTGCCTTTTCTATGCCAGAGAGATAATAATTTCCAGATTCTTACCAGGAATAACTTAACTAGTTAGCTGTCTTCACTTTCAAAAACCTTAGCACCATGGCATCTGAGGCCCGGGCTTTCAAAGAACCCTATACCAACAGAACCCAGAGAAAACTGTTTCACTGAGAACTACCCCCATTAAACTACTGAACATCTCCTTTTAACCTGTCAAGATCAGACCTGAATTTGGGTTTGCTTGATGTTTGGGACAGAGTTGTTCAGAATAAAATATTCTCAATCAGTTATAAAAATAGGTACAACAGAGAAGTCCAGATCTGGAGTCATACATTTCCAGCTTTCAAAAGAAGCCATGGGTATATTAGGGTATACTGGATCTATTCCTCTAGTGTAGACCCACCTTGATCATAATAACCTCAAAAAACAAGGTCATCATTATAACTGTACTGAATTCCAACACACAAAGTTTCTTTGAGATTATATTTTATGACATATTAATATCCTGCATATTAGAATTGCCCTTTCTACCATTCTTCTTTTTGTGAAAAGCATGTTATAATTCTATTCTGTGAATGTTTTGTGCATGGTACTAGGACAAGTCTTTGTTTTTGAAGAATTGCAGAAAAGGAAAAAAACCCTTTTCCTGAAACCACTGTTTGAACACAAGATAAAACAAAACCATGTAAGTCTAATATAATCATAATCATAACTTATTTCAAAGCAATACAGAATTGCAAGTGAAATAATTCCAAAAGGCAGGGTTTCTTTTCTATTATTATTTTACAGCAACACCATCACAATTTACTGATGAATTAAAAGTTCTAATTTGACAATAAGTTTTCTGCTTTTTTCTGGGAAGTAATATATTATACAAATTATATTAAGGGAAGAATTAGTCTACACAATAGTTAACAACTCAAAGATGTTCTAAATGCCAAAATTATTTCAGGGGCTACCCAAGAACATTTAAAAACAAAATCATAAATTATGCAAGATATTAAGGAACATAGATACTGATGAAATGACTAAGCAAGTTTGTAAGCACATGTATTTTCTGAAAAACAAGCAAGGGGAAAGAAAGGGATAAATTAAGAATGGAAAGTTATCAAGATTGATTAATAACTAATTTATATTACACACATCATAAAGCCTCCACAAAATTCTGTAATAGACAGTAAAACTGTGGATTTTCAGTATAAAAACTAGAAACAGAAAGGTTCTTTTCCCTTCCCTCAAACATTCCTTTACACACACAGACTACATGATGAGTAGGCTGTTTTTTTTGCTTATAGAAAAAGGGACAAAGCTTGCATATTTCCCATTTCCCCTTAGAACAACAAAAAGCCCTTCTGGGACAAAATCAGGTTTATTGGCCAAGTACAGCAGCAGCCTAATGCAACTGGTTAGTTCAAGATCGTTGGCAACTAACAGGTCTGTCAATTATATAGGGGCTAAAAGTCAGCCAAAGAAGACACAGAGTGTTCAATAAAAGAAAGAAGCACAGATGCAGGACTATATGTGAGACCAAAACTATCCAATATTTGTTTTCAACACAAATCTCATTATAGACTTCTTCCAGGTGTTCCTTTTGCTGACTTGACTTTAACAAATCACCCAGTCTGCTTGTAGATGCTCATATGAATAGAGAAATCTCTGCTCTTACCCCAGCAGAATTTTACTCAAGCAGCGACAAATATTTACTGATACAGAATCAGGTGCACAGTATTTATGAGTGAAAGCCAAGCCATTTTAAGGATGATTACAGTTTACTCTTTTCCCCTTGTCAGCTGAGAAGCCTAAGAAAAACATGCTGAAAACAAAATCTTCTTTTTTCAGGCTGAGTGATCTTTGTTGAAGTAGTAGAATAGTGAAGTAACAGCCAATAATATTTTGCATAATAAGAGACTTTTAAAAAGTGAAGAAAGGCAATGCATATTTTGAAAGGTAATGTACTCTTTGGAACTCTGAAAAAAAGCCTATGAAAGGTCTTCAATGTTGTGATAAATTAAGAGCCCATTCTCTAATACATTTGTTTCTTTTATGTCCAAATAAGATATTCCATCAAGGAACAATAGCAAATCAATTATAGAAATGACTGTTTTCAAAGGAATGATCACAGCTGGGTAAAATTGCTGTGTTTTTCTGTATATTCAGTTTATGGTAGACTTCCCAGTGTGAAATGCAACCCAACTTAATCAAGTTTCACCATCATCCTTGTGAGTTTCACTGTTATTTTTTCTTCTGAAATGTTTCATGAAATAATGAAAATGTCACTGGGCACATCTATACATGCGTTAATGTGCCATAGTTACTGTGCATTAAGTATAAGTACCTGTAATAGCATTAAGTACCTGTAATAATAGGTACTAAATGCACAGTAACCAGAGCTACTGCACAGTAATGAGGGTGTGTGCCTTTTTAGTGACTCTAATGTGAAGTAGACTAATTCTGATGTGCATTAGCGCAATAGCATGGAGTCTGCCTTGATGAGCTAATGTGCAGTAGAATTAGTCTACTGTGCATTAAGTGTCTTGTGCAGACATGCCCATCAGCCACTTAATTGTAATCAAAGATCTAAAGATATGGTAGCCTTCAGGCACCCCTAAGAAAATCCCAGCTCTTAGTTTTCACCTTTTTCTTTTGACTACAGAAAAAATAATACAGCATTCTTTTTTTCCGTTGCAAAGAACTGAGAAAGACTGCAACAGGTCAGAACGTTAATTCTACAGACTCCCACTTGTAAACTCTGAGTTTCTCTTGTGAATCGAGTTTGCCCACCTAACACTGCTAACATAGCATGGCACCACATAGCACCCCTGAAAAGACCTCCAGGCATCCCGAGGTGCTATGAAGCCCTGGTTGAGAATCAGTGATCTAAAGAAAGTATTATATTTTTATGCAGCAAGGAGAGAAAAGGAAGACCATATTTAGCACCCATCAGGGAATAATATTTTTTATGACAGTAAGATGCCATAGCATGAAGGGAGACATTTCCAACTTTCAAATGCAAGTGTAACTGCTCTTAGCTATAAAATGACTAACACACTAACACAAAATGACTTATGGTGCATGATGTAGAGCTTAGCAGGAAACTAGGAGTCTTTACTCTTTCACTGATTTGGGCAAATTCCTTAATCTTTGTTTCAGATAGATAGTCCAGCTATACATTTGCATGAGAGTGTTTCCACAGTAGGATTGCTAATGAATACTTTTAAAGAACTATGAAAGCTTAGAATGAAAAGTATCAAGGGGGGAAAATAGTAAATGTACTATATTATTTCAAAGGAAGAAAAACTCTCCGTGCCATTCCTCCCTAAAAGACTTCTAATTCAAGAAAAACAAAACAGAAAAATGAATCTTTCATGCTTACTATCAGTGTAGAGATACAATGCAATGTTATCATAGATAGCAACATGGTAACTGTTGATACATGTTGTGAAGTGGTTGTTTAGTGATGTCTGCATTGGTATGGACTATCATTCTTCCTTTACAAGCAAATGAAAACCCTCACATAGTAAATGCCCTTCACTTCAGCATATTTGCTACTGTGGTAGGGCATAGTTTCCAAGCCCCACTGCTACTGAATCACACTTAACACATAGCACCAGAAAGGCTTTCGGAGTACAGACTGGCTGTGGGGGTGGCACCCTTTGTGTGTCGCACACAGCAAATCAGGGAGGGCACAGGCAACACGACAGCAGATAGGGCAGGAAGCAGAAAGCAGAATAAGAGTTGGGGCAGGGACCATAAAGTAGAGTAGCAGATTAAGCAGGAGAAGGAAATTAGAGTTGTACTTTGAGAAGGTGGGGCTAACTTCTGGCATAGATTAGAGCATAGATTTCTAGCCAAAAATGAGCAGATATGAAATGCTAAATTGCACTATTTGGACACAGCAAGTGAAGGAGAAGAAAACAGTGCCCAAGAGACTCCCTTACAGTAGTAACGGAGTCTCTTAGGCACTATTTTCTTCCCCTTAAGTGGGTGAAAATCTGTTACAGGTCCCCCAAGCATTTAATGTGCAGAGGCTGAGAATCTGGGCATGAACTTCTGTTTTGAAAATGTCCCCAGGCTCCAGAGAAGATCCAAAAGCAGTATTTCACAGGGTAGTAGCTTGCAACCTCCTGTTAGTGAATCATGCCATTAGGTAGGAGGGAAGTTGGTCCTAGTCTGCTTGCCTTGGTAGCTTCTTGCAATAGGCTGTTCACACACAAAGCCCAAAATGGTTTAGCTTGACCCTGAAATCATTGCGAAGTAATGTTGAACTTGACTGGATGAACTCATCTAGTGTAAATGTGAATTACATTGGTAGAAACATGTCACATGGCTTAACCAGCAGCTATAGCCTCCAATGGGGAACCTTCATTTGTTAGCTTGAGTAAGATATAGAAACCAATAGTTTTGGTCATGAAGGTTCCTGCTTCATTGCTTGGTATCAGCTAAGATGGTGTTTGTCACAGATGTAATTGTTTTCTCAAGACACTTCCTAGATGTTTAAAACAGTTGGAGGGTGTGTGGACCCACTAAGTCTTGTGGGGTTCACCATCTCCCTCTGACTGTTATACACACTACAGTCAATACTACTTGCTGCATCTCCTACCCGTATAACTTTGGCGCTGTGCTCCCTAGAATTTAGGAGCTTCCTATCTTTTATCCGGATCATGCAAGGGAAAAAAGAACCTGTAACTTCCACAGCAAAAATTCTCCTTCCCCAGCTTGTCAGCACATCAGCAGGAAATGAGAGAGAGAGAGAGGAAGACCAAAAATTATTTGTAACATGAAACAAAGCAAACTGCTATAATGTGATAATTAGAGCCACTTTAAATGCTAGGTGATAATACTCTAGTGAGGTAAGCACTTGTTAATTGTACTGCACCTTCACTTAGAGGATGCAGAATGACTGCCAGCACAAAAGCTTCACAAGCAGCTCACATATCTTTTTCCTATTTAGAGAAACACTTTTCTATTTATGTTGCATCACTTTTGTGCTAGATCACAGATGTCAAAGAGCCCCGCCTGGCAAATCCCTCAAGACTGCTTGCACAAAGGCATGGTAGGCTGGGAAAAGACACAACCTATCCACTAGCCATTACCTCTAGGATGGAAAGGAGGGTTGCCCTCAGGGCTACTTTAACAGGATGTACCTACATCATTGTTTCTGTTAGACCTTTCCAATGAACAAGAGCCTTTTCTCTTAGTCTCAGAACGTGGATAACAAATATTAACGTATAACACATAAAAAAATCCCCTTCTTCAGGAGTCTTACCCAGCCTGGAGTTTCAGAGCTGAGCCCTCCCCTCTGCTCCCAGAACTACTGCTTCTATGAGACCTGCCTTAACACCTGTGCAAGTCGGGGTTGCAGTTAACTCCTTGCCTGCCAATGGATATGATGAGCCTCTGATTCCTTTTACAATACATCAAAAATTTGAAAAATATGTTATTTTAATTACTTCATTGCTCTAGGAAGCAATGGCTTGGAAATCATGCCCAACTGCTGTTCAGGGTTCAAGAATAATGGAAGTGTTTCTGTCTCTTCTCTCTTTTGTCCGTGGGCCAACTGGGCCAACTTTGCCTCTCTTCTGAACTCTACTGTAGTTTGTAGTTTTGCTTATTCCAAATAGGGATTCTTCTAATTGAGTTTTACTGCTGTTTCATGTGTATAGAACAAACACAAAATCTGTCCCTATGGTGCTCCACTTGATTTACTTCCCTTTCTTGTCTAGTCCTGTAAGCTGCTGTTTCAGACTTTACAGAAACTCAGGCAATGAGAAAGAGGAATCACCAGAGAAGGAAAGTTCAAGGTCATCAACAACTATGTCTCCAGCTCAGCAGGCCCATTGGATAGTGAACTATGGGAATTATTTTTCTCCAACTGTTGTTTCTCTTTGTCTACAACTAGATTCTCCCTGATTGCTGCACCGAGATACTATGGGAAACAATACCTTCTGAAGAATAGCAGGCTATCAGTGTTAGATGACAGACTAAGAACAATTGTCTTTACTCACTGTTGTCAGAAAAATTCTGTGATGCTAAAGGCTGTGTACTCATACACTGAAGAGGCAATGCCATACCCAATAAAATGCGTGTTCTCCTTCCTGGGACAAAACTTTCCTAACTGTCTGGTAGTTTACTTCATTGGCTGCTCTAATACAGTATCGTTTTCTTCAGGACCAACTCATAATTTTTGTTGCACGCAAGAAAAAAAAGTTGTCCCCACTTAGCTCTGTTCCTGCAAACATTTAAAAAGTTATTACTGTGAATAGCCCCATTGAAATCTATGACCCTTAATAAACACCTGACCTGTAAAGACAAGTGCATATTTAAGGGTTTGTACAATCAAGACTTTACCTGGAGAAACTGACTACACCAAAGACTGACGTCGTACGTGTGTACTATCACTGACATGATACAGAACAGAGCCTTGTGAATGCAACTATTATGGGTATATGCAGAAGCAGACTTTTACTATTTAAGAAAGTTTACTCTCAAAGACTAGATACAGGCATTCAAAAGCGTGAGGCAGAATTGATTTAAGTTACATAATTTTCTGTAAGCGGCGTAGTTTAGATTGGTAGTGAACAGGGCACACATTCATCCTTTGGGGGCAGAAGGGTGGGAGGACAACCCTTAGACTGTGTTCTGCCATTTTTAAACCAGTCTATATGTGCTTAACATCTGTTCTGTTAAATGTATAGACCGTTTTCTAATCACTTACAATGGTAAAAGTGTAATGTTTGTACCTGGCAAAAGAGTTAGGAGTCTCTGGGTTTTGAAGATCAAGTTTTGTTCATACCCTAATGTTCTTTGCATCTGTAATGGAGAGAAATTTCTTTCTTTCTCTCTCTCTCTCTCTTTTTGACATCTAAGTATCAGAACAAATAGGTAATTAGGATGAGTTAATAGGGGGCAAGGACTTACTGCACAGCAGCTAAGTTTTGGTAACCTTGTATCCTGAAGTAAACTGAAACTGAACTGCGGTAGTTGAGCCCTTTCTCACTGAAAAGTAAACTTCTATGGTTTGATTTTCACTTACTGGAGGTAAGAATGGGCACATAGAGTGTTAAACCAGATTCCCTTACACATATTAGATGCCTGTTTCACCCTGGTTGAAAAAACAATTAATGCATCTGTAAAACGCCATCATCTTAGACTTTAGATTAAGTCTCACAAAAGTAGTGAGGAGGAGGACCTTTTCCACGGACTTGAACAAGGTAGGATAGCATTGCACTTAGGCACCTAATAGGTGAAATAGGTTCTCGTTCTTATTTTGTGTCACCTGTTCCTGCTACTTTTTAATTCACTATGATGTGTTCATTTATCTATATCCTAAAACTGCATACAGGTTCCAAAATTAGGCCCCCAACTTAGAAAATATTGGCTATCTTGTACATGCTTGCATATATTTACCAATTTAAAAATGTAAAAAAAAAAAGCTGCCTAGAAATATACAATACAGATGAGATTTTATTTCTTTGTTTATAACTCATTTGCAAAATTATTTTGCTCATACTACATTCTGGTGCTTTCCCCCAGTGACTCGACAAATATTTTTCAGTTAGCAGAGCAGTTCATTCATTTTGATTATGCTCAGACCTCCACTTATCACCTCCACCTACCTATCTAATCTGATTAACATAAAGTGATGAATGTTACCGCAGTTAAGTATAATGAGTATAAACCTTAACAGCTGGATTTCCTTTCTTGGCAAATTGGCATAGCATTTAAGAAAAATGTATTTTGTTGTTGTTGTTGTTGTTCTCTTCTACTCTTTATTATTTTAGAGCTTTCTCCTTTAATATTGTTGTTGCACCAAACAGTGACAGACAAATCTTCAGCCTGATTCAGAGTAGATTTTATTTGACTCTAGATCAAGTTCTCTTTTTTAAATGATTTCAAAAGCATGGCTGAATAGGACTATGTACAAAGCATATAAAAACATCTAGAGAAAAAGAGGCTCTCACAGGCAGTATTACCTCTATAGCAGTGGTTCTCAACCTCTGGTACCTTACATACCCCCTGCCGACCGACGTGACAAAAGTGACACCAGAAGTCTCACCGTGGCACTTCCAGTTTTGCCATCATGAGCCAAGTTCCACTATTCCTCATGGCCCATGGCCTGGGGCAAAGCAGCCTGTGTGGGGCCTCCCTCCCTGTCGTCCGGCACACTGATGCTGGGCAGTGAAAGCCCCAGCACATCGGACACAGTGGGAAGGTGGCAGCCAGAACTTCCAACCTGCCAGGCAGGCCAAACTCAAAATGCGGCACCTGCATACCCCCTGGCCGTGTCTTGCATACCTCCAGGGACTCAAAAGAGAAATCACATGCTGACTATGAAGTCACAGAGCCTTCTCAAAGGGGTAAAGTATATTTGATGATTAGACAAAGGTATAATTATCAAACCCTATGAGGGTCCTTTATTTTATTTCTTTCTAAAGACACAGTGATCAAGGAGCCTACTCCTTTTTACATTACACCCCAGGATATGGCGTTGGTTCTGACATACTTGCATTATTGAGGCATTATCTCTTCTGATAGCAGACTCTTGACAGCTCCCTCTTACAGTGACGTATTTCCTGCCATGCAAGAAATCTTTACATTTCTACATCTAAAACTTAGAAAGATCCATGCCAGTCCACTCGCCTCCCAAATATATGGTGTGGGGAATACCTGCACAGCAACAGTTTTTCCCTCTACCTCATTCAGGTTCTAGAAATACAGGTAGCTTATGCACAGGCAGAAAAAAGTTTTCTTTACTTTCTCCTACTCCCCTGCCATGAAATGAGAATCTAACAAGGTTGCCCTTTTGGCATCACAGTGCCAAGAAAGCAGATGTAATACAAACCATCACAAAATATTTTAAGAAAAATTGTAAATCTGGAATTCATCTCTTAACTGAAGTCATACCTAGAGTTGCTCTTGGATTCTGAGATAACAACACTCTCCAATCAGGAAAATGATATGCATAAAACTTCCAGGCCTAAAATTATCTTAATAATGTAGGCTTTTTTTTTTTCTTAAATGTGCACAAACATAGTTTACTGTCCAGATGCCACTGTCACATAAGCAAGCAGATACTTGTCCATACAAATGATGAGTTCTGCATCTAATAGGTTATTTATAGCTATAAACACATGCTCAATCATAGTGATATAGTTATTTGGCTCAGTTTTTAACTCAGCTTCTTATTGTTCTGTCCTTAAATTCATTCTGTGAGTTTAGAAGAAAAGATAAGACTATTCTGGCACATCTATACATGCTATTAGCATGTAGCATTAAATTCTGGCACATGTTGTGCCAGAGTTTATTGCTCCTGGGTCCACTGTTTGAACGTGCACCCGGGATCTCAGCATGTTGAGCCGAGTTGGAGGAGCCCTTGCTGGAAGGGAGTCCAGAGCAAGATTAATTAGTGGTAGAGTCCAGAACAATTGATGCCCAGAGTCATAGACCTAAAGCTATATGACAGCAAAATAAATTAATAACAGTGGGTGCATCTACACGAGACGCTTAGTACACAGTAGACTGATTAACTGAGCATTACAGTGTTGTGGCAAAAACCATGCTATTACACTAATGCACAATAGTATTAGTCTACTGTGCATTAATCATCATGAAAAAATTGTGCAATCACACTAATGTGTAGTAGGGCAGCCTACTGTGCATTTATCTAGCACTTCATTTTGCAAATACCAAATTTAATGTAGGCAATGTGCATTAATGAATGTGTAGATGTGCCCAGTGGTACTGAAATTTAGGCCAGTATAGATGAGAACTCTGACTTGGATTTGCTTCCTTGCTTGGATGCATTACTTATAGATATGATAAATGCAGAGTCTGAAATTAGCCTTTCTTTAGAAATTATTCAACTAAATCTTATTAATGAACATTTAATTCCTCCAGAGTTGCCCAAGCCTGTAACACCGCCAGAGGTTGGGAAGGATTTATCTTGGACATGTAATGAGATTAGGAGGCCATTTATATATATTCTTCATAAAAAATCAAGGCCCTCTTATATGCAGGAACTAGTTTCTGATTCAAACAATTCACGACTCTTACGGAAACTAAGGTTTATGATAAAAGGATTTATGACCAGTGAAGAACTAACATTTTTACAGCCTTTACTTCAGGTCCCCATTTCTTTTGAAGTCTCCTGAATCTTGTAGTTCTTACTAGTAATAGACGACATTTTATCAGTGGATTAAAGACATGTCTGACAGTCAATTTTACAGGAAATAGGAGCCATATCAGTTGGCAAACAGAATTATTTTCTAAAATTGTATTCCATTAAGAGAAGTTGCTGAATTTTTACAAATACCTCATTTATGAGTGAAAGATGATCTAAAGTTTAAGGTACTAACCTAAGACGACTCTGGATACTTAAGATCACTTTTATCCATCACAGGCTTCCCATGTAACTTTGGGCAATTTATTTAGGCAATATCTATATTGCTGCTGGGGAAAACCTGGGAGTGCTCTCCAGAAGCATGCCTACTCATTCATATCTGCTCTGCTTGTACCAAAGTCCATGGGCTTTACCTAGTCTAGTACATCCCTGTGCCTACACCATGAAGTGTGACTGAGACATAGACCCTGAAGGTGCATCCAGGTAAGTGTGCAGACCCATCTGCAGTGCCACAAACCACATGTGCCACACATGCAAGTGTTCACTATGCTGCTAATTGGCAGTGTGGTGTGGGGTTTTTTTTCCACACTCAGATATTCAAAAAAACTTGTGGCAGAAAAAAAAGTAGGGTGGCACAGATGGCAGCAGCATGTGCCACCCAGAACTGGAGCCTGGTCATCTGAAGCTGCACTCCAGCTGTCGACCAGGTTCTGTGCACCCAGTTTGCCAATAATGGATCTCCAGGAGACCCCCAGGTAAGGCTTCTGGGGCCAGGCCAGGTACTGGCCCCAGCCTCCCCTACCCTACCTGGGGCAACTTGCCACTCACCAGAGTGCATGTGTATGGATGTTCCCTAGGGACAAGTAGTAGCAGCAAAACTATATGCCATAGCTATTCATCCCTGGGGAAATGTCTGGGCACACTCATCTGGACACAGCCTGAGAGCGGATCTGGGATGACATGACTGGGATGTACCTTTCAGTAGCTCTCCTGACTCCTGCAGAGGCAGTGCAGACACACATATCCGTAGAGAGGGATATTTAAAGGTATTTTGGCACCTAATGACACAGATAAGCACTTAATACGATTGTCTAAAGCCCTTGGGCATCTAATGTCCATTAATTAAAAGCCATCATTTTCAAAAGTGACTTAATAGCTAAATGGAATAGATGTATTAGAAAATTTTAAGACCAGGAACAAAAATAATCCCTGTAAAATCAGTGCACAATTGTTATAAATGAGGAGAGTGTCTAGATAAATAAGAAAAGGAAAAGCTAATGCAGTAGGGTTAATATATTCAAATTAATAACAATGTAATTTTAGCCCTTCAGAAAACAGGCTCTATTTAAAGATCAATATGGGTGAAACAATTAGAATACTATATTGGAAAATAAAAGGTGCTCACCTTCCAAAACAAAGGAAGCTATTTGCATATGAAAAAGGCTTTGATTGCAATAAGAATTTCATCAATCTGAGGAATCTGAGCATGCTAAAGCATAGCAAAAAAAGAGGATACACTGAATATGTTAAAAACATCCAGATTAAGGTATTTAGTATTGAAGAAGGCAGGCTTGGAAGGTTTTAAGTTATTGATAACACCTTTAAGATATGGATTTCATGAATCATTCTTGGCTCTAGGGATATCAGTTAATTTTAAGATTCAACAATTGATACAGCAAAGCAGCACAGATTTCTAAATTCACAGGTAACACATTCGTATGTGGCAAAAGATTGTCTGAAATCTCTTATTACCCCAAAGCAGTCAAGAACTCATTTTAAGTAACACGTGCCAATTTCAATGGACTCAACCACATGCTTAAATGTTTTACTGAATAGGACTGGGATTACTCGCTTGCTAAAATGTTAAGGGAATGCTTAAGGGCTTTGGTGAACTGGAACCACTATTAGAAATTCTGGACACCTCATTTTGGATACAATCTTCTTGATGTGATAAACCTCAGTTAAGAGAAATTCTCTTAATAGGATTCATGAATACATAAAATGTGTGAATTAAACGCTCATTTTTATCTTAATGTTTGTCAAAGGACACCCCAGACACAATGTATGTGTGTATCAATTACCAAGTAAAAATATTATGTGATGAAAAATCAATATATGTGATGAAAATAAAAATTATGCAAGGTATGCCCAACAAAAATATGTCTGAAGTAATAAAGTCACTAGACTAGTTCATTGCTTGACTGGAAAAAGTATACACTCATAGCACTGTGGAAATGATTCTAATGCATAGTTGCAAAAGTAGAGAAAATACACCCCACAACAGACTAAAGATTTATAAAACTGTCCATCTTACTGGTGTTGATCACATATAGACAAAGGTGGTCTTAAAAGTATAATTTTATTTTAAGATGGTTTTGGTCACTTTGGTATGAAATGTAAGTGTACTTAGTGAAATTTTAAAATACAGTGAATAGCTGCACAGAGACGAGAGTCCGCAAGGTTCTCCTAAATCCACCAAGTTCCTAGGGAATTATGGAATGGCAAATAAGACTTGATCATCTCGACACACTTTGAGACACTGAAGGAAAACATTACAGCAGAGGGTCATGGGTAAAGCCTACTTGAACAGTAGGGTAGAAGTGAACTACACAGAAGCAGAAGTTGGTGTTGTTGGGATTGCTTGAGATGTGTCTTGCTCAGTCTCTTTCCTTAGGGTTATCCAGTGTCCCAGGGCTGCAGGGCCTTCAGCCATGGTTCATAAGGGCTGCACAAGTAGCAAGAGCTCTCCTCCCCCCTGCATTGTGCCTGTGTTCCTGTGATGTGTGGGACCCCTTAGTTCCTGAGCAACCACATGCTCCCACAGCCCAGCAGGCCACAACTGACTGCCCATAGGGGTAGGAGCAGGGGTGGAAAGTGGATGTTGGATGAGGCAGGGGGAGCCTAGAGACTCTTGTGGTAGCAGCAGCTGAAGTGGTTGGGAGAATGGCACCCAGATCAGGAGCCCAGAGACTTCCAGGTTAACCCATCACAGGCCATTTTTACACTTGAAAGCACCCAGTGCTGCATCCCTTGCAGCTGTATAAGTGGTGAAATGCATGTCTGTGTACAGAAAATGGTGGTGGTCCACTTTTAAAATCAAACACATAGAAGGTGTTTTAGTTCATAAGCGCTTTGCCACCATTTTCTCTGTGCATTTAGCCACTTATAAAATGGCAAGTGATGCAGCACTGAATGCATCGGATCTCCAGTGCACCCGGGCATGAAAATGTATCTGTATAAATACCCACAGACTTCATGTGGCCCATGGGTGACCACTTGGACAGCACGGTCTTTCCATATTGTGATATGTCAAGGTTATTGTGGCTGGTAATGAAATTATCAGCCTCACGGAAAGTGATCCAGTCACTGAAAGTTAGAAATAGAAACTGGCTAATTTTCATTAAACATAAATTGATTCCAGCTTTTTTAGTCAGGTGCTATAGAGGATCAAAATAAACATTGATCAAATAAAGTGGAATAGAGTATCTGCACAATGGCAAAAATCCTGCTACAGAAACAAAAAGGAAAACAAGAAATTGGATTGGCCTAACTGGTGCTGGATCATGCTCCCTGTAACCATGTAATGGAAGGCGTCTATTGTATACCTGAAGAATATAAAAGTTCAATACATATAACAAAATTTGCCTCACTTTCAAAAAGCATACAATTAAAAACAAATATGTGGCCATGGCATGGTAAAACCCTACACATGCTATAAAAATCAAATATTGGGTGTGATAAAAACTGCATAAAATATGATATTTATTAAACCAGCATCTCTATGTGTTACTCAAGACATTTACTTCTTCAGGAAGATGATGTTTTAGGGAGTAAACAGTGTCCTTCAAATAGATAGGGTAAGATTTTACACTCAAAAATATGTGCTACATGATTCACTTAATAATATGTGCAACATTTCCTATCTATGGAAAAACATTGCTTTTAAATAACATTGCTTTTAAAAATGAGTGTTTAAAAACAAGCTGTTTTAACTAGCAAAGATGATAGACAATGCACGCACACACGCGCACACACACACACAACTAATACATAACATAAAACTAATACATAACTTAACAATGATTTTCTTTTAGTTTAATAATATAATCTCTTTAGGGCTCTATAAAGTAAACCCCATTTAATTTCCTCATTAAAGTAGCTATATAATATTAGTCCATTTTGAATACAATGCATAGATTGTATTCTGCCACATTATCCAACTGAAAAAAAGCAACAAATGAGCAGCTTTTTATTTTAAAAATGTGTTAATATATTCATCTATGAGGGAAAATATAATAATATAAATCCTTGAAATTCTGTATAGTGTACAATGGGACTTTTACATACTATATCATATCATGAACTCCAAGTTTGGTTTAAGCACATTTTAACTGACCCAGAACAAGAATCAAAATTCTGTTCTACACAGCTGGTGCAGTGCAATATTCTTTTACTGCCAAGAAATATGTGTGAACACAAAAGGAACTACATGACTTATTAATATTGTTCCTTTAACATTTAGACTTTTATGAGGACATCAAGAAATTTCAATAGAAGTATAATAAAAAGTTTTACATTTGGCATATTACAGAATAGTAAATGTAACAGGCTAACCTTAGCACAGATGAAGGGTGCAGATATTCTAATTTAATGAGCCAGACTTCCATTGTTGTTATGGGTATCTATTGGTACCAGCTGAGAATCTAGCCTACCTACTTGCAGTTGTGGTTATGGATCCAAGTTAAGGGTTACTGTTTTTCTGTTTGTTTGTTTGCTTTTAGTCCTTACTTTTATTAAAAGCATGCGAATACATGCAAAATAATACAGTAAGAGAGATGTAGGGATTGATCCTTTCTGGTTTTGATCTCACAGGCTTCAGTCTAGAAAAAGAATTATGTACATTCTTGACTTTAAAGATGATATTAGAACAGCCCATGTGTTTATCCCCTTGTAAAACTAAACCCATAATCTGGGCCTTTAAGAAAATTCTAACAAGTAAAGAACAGTATTTAACAGTAGAGCTTTATCATTTCAGTCATTTACTTCCGGCTTTTAAATATCAGCTCTCATTTTCTTCTTCCTAAAGAAACTCTCACAGGCCATTTTTACACCTCTGAATCCTAACATCAGTCTTTGTGAAGCACTTTGATGATCAGGTGACACTTAAGCCTATTTGATGAGCATAGGAACCGAAACATGAGCGTACATGTACATGAATAAATGTGCACATGTAGATGTGCTCACTGTGTAGTTATACATGTGTAGATGCTGATGAAGCAAATTTGTTCCCGGTCAGCCTAGCCAGCAGGGGTCCATGGGGGGCAGGGAGCTCTCTGTCCCTGGTTCTGGAACTGCTCAACTTCCCCCTCCCCCCAGGAACTGGAAGCCAATCAGCGCCAGGACTGGGGAGCTCTCGGCCCCCTGTTCCAGCTCCTGGCATGGAATTGGCAGCTCTGGAGGGCAAGCGGGGGCTAAGAATCCAGCCCTTGCCTGTCCCCCAGAGCAGCTTCATGTGGTGCAGAGCTGGCTGCTTCTGGGACCAAGTGGGGGCTGGGAATTCAGCTTTCACCTGTCTCCTGGAGCAACCAGCTCTGGGTGGTACAGAGCTGTTCTGGGGGACAGGCAAGAATGGGATTCTCAGCTGCTCCCCTGCTCCCCAGAGCAGTCAGCTCTATGCCAAGCAGGACCCATGCCCCATCATCTGACAGGAGGCTCACCCACAGCTGCCTGGGACACCTCTCAGGAGGGGGCTTGCTGGCAGCTGTGTGTCTGTATAAGCACCAGGCCAGGAGAGCTCTGCCCTCTGCAGGGACAGCTCTCTCCTGGCCCTGCGCACATCAGTTCCCCTCCCAATCGGCACAAGGCCAGCAGACAGCTTCTGCTGCAGCCAGCAGTTTCCTGTCCTTGTGTCCACTGGGACCAGCCCCATGCCCTTTGCTAGCCCCTGGGCTAGCACAGGGGGAAGTCTGGAGCTCCCCCTTGCTGCTGTAGGGGGGCAGAGTAGGGTGGGAGCAGCTTCACACTGGGATGCTCCCATTGGGAGCCAATTTGCTCCCAAGAGGGAGCACATTTAGGCGTGCTCCTGGGAAGGCTCACTGCAAAGTAGTTTACTCTGAAGTAAACCCACTCTGAATTAATTGCTTGTGTAGATGCATCCAGTGTGTATGCACACATGTAGAGCACAAGCAACCTTGAATTCTATCAAAGTACTTCAACCCAGTTTCTCAGAAAAAGATATGCAAGATATCAGACCCAGAAGGGTGGTTGAATGTTATCTCTAACTTTTGGCATCAGTTTCTAAGACCAGCTGAGGTTTCCCTTTTTTTTGCTTACTAATAACTCTACTAGGAACATACCAAGAACTCTGGTAATGTGTCTTCAAGAGTCTTCAACTCCAGTTGAAATCAGTTGGGTGCCTAACAGGACTGAACCCTAAGAGTCCCATCCTATTCCCAATAAAACTAATAAACATCTTTGAGTGAACATCAGAGGAAATGTCAAAAGAGAAGGCTGAGGGGGGATCTTGTGGCCTGTTATAAACTGGTTAGGGGGGATCAGCAGGCGCTGGGGGAGTCCCTTTTCCCCCGAGCGCCGCAAGGAGTGACCAGGAACAATGGTCACAAGCTGGCGGAGGGAAGGTTTAAGTTGGACATCAGGAGGCGCTACTTCACGGTCAGGG
>NW_017728998.1:16062584-16069687 GCF_001723915.1 Gavialis gangeticus | reverse complement strand
TTCCAAGTGAGGTGGTGCAGGCTCCCACCCTGGAGGTTTTTAAGAGGAGGTTGGATGACCACCTTACTGGGGTCGTTTGACCCCAGTGCTCTTTCCTGCCATGGCAGGGGGTCGGACTAAATGATCTGCTCAGGTCCCTTCTGACCCTAGAAACTATGAAACTATGAAACTATGAAATTGAATCATGCTATCGATGCTATGAGCAGTTTTCCTTTATTTTGTATTTTTAAGACTAACATACAAATTTAACATAACAATATCCACAAAAAAAGAAGAGGAGCACAAGAGGGACTTTGAATAATAAAATAGATAAAATATGATATTATGAGAAGGTCAGGGTTGGTCAAGTTTTACTTCGCATTGGGCTGTCTGTTGAATTACAGTTTCATATCTTGACTGTTCGAACTGTTATAGCCATTGTAGAACTGCGTAAACAAGAATGCTTCATAAATGTAAATAAAGCAAGGGTTGTTTTGCCAGTTTCCCTGAGGTTTTCAATGTTGGGAGAAACTGATTTTTGTATGATGTGTTTAGAACAAGTGAATTATGAGTCTGGATCTCAGTCAGTACAAACCATGCTGAGTCCCAAGATAAATTGGTGAAAAATATATAAGATGGTGCTCATAATTCAGTTGTTCTAGTCTTGTCACATACAAAAAAAGAAATATTTGCCACCAATAAAACAAAATTATTAGGAGAAATTTGTAGAGCAGCTCCACATTTAAATCAGGTTGTCTTTCAACAGAAAGACGGACAGAGCCTGATTCAGCAATCAAAACCATACAGTGGAACCCTGGAGGGCCTCCACATGTCCTAAAGAGTCTTCTTTCATCGATCAGATTGCTAAATCAGGACCAAGGTTTGCATGCAATAGAAAATCAAAAGCCTGCTGTTTACTATGAATTTGTTTGAGAAGATGGAAAAGAAGAAAGAGCCGTATGGCCCTTGTGCTGGTGAACCATATCTGCAGTGAGCAATAACAGTTTCAGCCTAACTACTGCAGTAGGTTACTATGCAAGCTATCCACATTAAAATGTGCTATGTTATTCTGTGTATGTCTTTACAAACAAAAAATCTGGATATTTGCCTGCAAAAGATTTTTAAAATTTCATGTAAGAAAAATACAAATACATTTGCACAATATATGGCAATAATAAAAACATTTCCATAAAGCATTAATTTAATGATTTTAATAAGTAATGAGGCTGTAATAAAAATGTTAAATCTTCTGAAGTGAGTCTCAACTCCAGAGCTGCAAATGTTTGTGCAGCTTTTTTTTTATTTAAAGAGCTAGAAGCAATAGAAAAATAATGAGAAATATCTATATAAAAATAAGAATGCTGTGTGGTGGAGAGCACAACTATATTAACAAAAGTATCAAAGAGTAAAATAATAAAATAATAGAAAATTAGGGCTGGAACGGATCTCAGAAGGTCATCTAGTCCAACACCCTGCTTAAAGCAGGACCATTCCCAACTAGCTCATTTCAATTATGGCTTTGTCAATCCAGGCCTTAAAAACCTCCAAGGATGGAGAGTTCACAACTTTTTTGGGCAACACATTTTAGTGCTTCACCACCCCCCTAATGGGAAGGTTTTTTCTAATATCCACCTAAACATCCCTTGCTGCAACTTGAGAGCATTTCTCCTTGTTCCATCATCTGCCAGCATGGACAACAGTCTAGCTTCATCCCCTTTGGAACCCACCTTCAGGTAGTTAAAGGCTGCTATCAAAACCCCCTCAAGCTAGGGTCAGAAGTTACATGTAAACCGGTTTAAGCAATGAGAAACTTGTTTAAATCTGTAACTGAACATAAGTTCAGTGCACATAAACCAGTTTCAAAATGGCTGAAACCAGTTTGAGATAAACCTTGTTGAACGTAGTATCAGACAAATGATTTGGGTCAAACCAGTTTATGGAACTTCTGTCCAAGACCTCTTCCTGGTTTAAGTTAAACCAGAGTCCCCCAGCATCCCAGCATGCTCTCTGGGCTGGGTTGTGCTCTTTGCTCCAGTGGAGCAGGGCTAGCCCAGCCCCTCTTATCTCTAGCTGGAGCAGGGGAGGGCAGGGGCCTGGGCAGACACTTGCCTCAGAAGGGAGCAGGGAAGAGGTTTATTCCCCTGCTCCCTACCCTGTCCCACCAGCAGAGACCTGCCAGGCATTTGTCCACTCATTGATCTGGTGGCAGGGGCATGGCCAGTCCTGGCAGTAGCCTGGGGTGTACTGGCCAGAGAGGGGATTTAATTTCTCCCAAGCTGGGGTCTGCCTGGTGCTCCCCCCTCACTGCTGCAGGGGGAGAGGCAGACACTGGCTGGCATGGCCCCCTGAGGCAGATGTGAAGAGAGGGGAGTTATTCCTCCCTCTGCCCACTATGCCCCTGGGGGACTGCAGCCAGGGTCTGCACGCCCTGACCTCTGCCACCAATTGCTCCCTGCACAGGGGTGAGTACAGGGATAAGCCCCCTCCTTCCCCCTTAAGGGGCCATTCTGGCCAGCCTCTGGCTGCATCCCTGGCACCACCACCACTCACCCCACACAGCAGCTCTCTCTGACCCATCCTGCCCATGCCCCCACCTTCAGTGTGGCTCACCCCACCAGGAAGAGGCTCACACTCCAGGGCACCATGACAGGGGGTGCTGCATAATATTGAGCCCATCAGTTACTTTCACCGACTGTGGCAAGACTCCCAGAGCTTCCAGTGGGAGCTTGATCAAGATGTAGCATGGACACAAAGCATAACACACCTGCAAAAGGAAGCTATTGGCAGAGGAACTTCAAACTTACCAGGAATCATTCCTGAAGATAAGATAATATTTTCCATATGTATTTGGGATAACTCTTTGTTGCACTGTTTTGCTTTATTTTATCCTTGAAGCATCAAACACAGTTTAACTGGATGAAACAGAATCATGTATCCAGAATTACTTTTCACTGTAGCCCCTATCCATGGGTCAATGGCTTCAGCTGTAATGGTACATCTAAACTGTTGCTGTAGACCATGGACACTTGGGTATCACTATATATCTATTTTCAAATGCACATTCTTATCCCTTACTTATAATCAAAAAAAATATAATCATAAACAAAAGTTTGTTGTGTATATTCTTAATGGCTATGACATGCAGCAATGAAATAATATACTTAGACTAATTGTGTATGATGTCATTAGTTTAGCCTTTAGAAAGACTAGTGGGAGAACAACACTTGAATTTTAAAGAGGACAATTTTATGTTATTCAGTATAAAGTATTCAGGTCCCCAAATTTCCTGTATTACCTATATTTTTGTTTGTTTTTAAACAAGTCTTATATGTATTGGGAAATAATTGCAGAGACAAGCTTACATTCTGAGGTGTGCAAAGTAGGAGCTACCATTATTTCTGCTAACAATTTAGATTTCCTGAATAGTCAAAATCCAGGATGAATAAGCCTAAATTCTGGTCATAACAAAGATGGTAAAAATATGTTGTGTTCTACAGGTCCCTGCTTGATGTTTGGATGGAAATTATATTCAATTTCTAAAGACATAGATACACAGTTGCACACCTAATTTACACATGCAATTACTCTGATTGTTTGTACACTGAGTTTACAGTTATAACAAGAGAATAAGCATGCATCATGTGGGGGAACAGTATTCCTTACCTGGGTTTAACCCATGCAGTTATAATGTTTGGAGGTAAATCTCTCTCTTTTTAAAAATTTTTATGTATTTTTAACACCCTTTGCAGAGCATATGGAGATAAAAAAATGAATGATGTGTCAGAATCAAGATCATGAATCTGGAAGTTGAAAGCAATAAGCTGCTAATGACAGGAAAGGAGTTTCAATTTGCATAACAAGCAAAGTAATGTGAAATGAAAATATTAAACTTTTCTAGTTAAAATGGATAACATTTAAAGTAATTAAAAGTGTTGATTGCTACAGTGAATAGTGTACATAAGAGAAACAAAACTTTAGGGTCAGTGGCATAACAAATTGAGATGGCACCCAGGCAAATCCTGAGGGGAAAGGGGTTGGTGTGCGGGTTCTGAGAGCAGGGGCTGGGAGCCTCCAAGTTCAGGGGACCATAGTTCCGAAAGCAGGGACAGGGGTTGAGCAGCCTTACCCATGCCAGGACACCTACACTGTCTTGGCTGGACTGCTGCTACCACCATGTGTACTCTGTCCATCCCAGCTGTTGCTCTTAAAGCAGCAGCAGCTGAGAACTATTTTGAAGTTCCTGGCATGGCAATGCTTCCAGGGTGCAGACGCTGTGGCTGTCAGGGGCCAATTCTGTCATCTCTCCTAACTTGGTGCCTGAGAGAGGTGCAACATCTCATTCACCCCTAAGTTATGCTACTGTTTGGTCTTACCACTTCAACTTACAAACCTGTTATCAACATCTTATAACATATTGAGGGCATATTAGTAAAACCAAGGACCAATCAAATGCTGTCAACAAAATATGTGAGTCGAGCACTTCTGCCTCTTCATCACCACTGACTTCTGAGGTTTGTCTGAGGACTAGTTGTGTTACTTTCTTGGATATGCTGTAAACCTCCTTTTTCCACTCAGACATTTTAGGAAGAAGTGTTGTGATGAAGCTAGTTGTTGGCAGAATTTTGTTTTATTCTTAACTTTGTTTTGTTGCTTGGGAGATTAATATAGCCAACTGATGGTGACATGTTTTGATGCTTTGGAATTTTTGTATAGGGATGATGCCCAAATGTTCATTTAATGCAGACAAAATGAATATAGATATACATAAATTAAACAATTCTTATAACTTTGACTAATACACAGACATATAAATGTAAGATCTGTTCCTAATATAAGGAGGGCATCTACATGTGTGCTTTACTGTGGAGTAGACTAATTAGCTCTGCAGTAAAGTGTCATAGTTGCTTTGGTCTATACATGCTCTGGTATTAGGATGCAGTAAACTAATTACTCCTCCATAAGTTGGTACTGTCAGAGAAAGTACCATCTTACAGCAGAGTCATTATGTGTGATCAATGCACATGTAGACAAGGACCACAGGTGTAAATTGCACCCAGTCACCCCAACCAGCTGTGGGCCAGACTTCTGCCTGAGCTTTATGCCCCAGCCAGCCCCTCCAACACCCAACACTGCCACCCAGAGCCCAGGCTGACCCCCTATGCTGCATGGCAACCCAGGGCTACTCCACCCCAGCTCTAAGTGCTCCTGTCCCAGATTCGTGTGTAGATGTTGCACCCAGGAGCAGTTGACTTCAGCTGAAACTGCTCTGGAGTTTATTGTCTTAGGTCAATTTCACACGTAGACACAACCATTGAATATAATCTGCAATGGAACCAGCTTATCTCTGGCCGGTGACATATGATTTAGATAAAGAAACAAAGTATACTTTGAAGGTAATTTATTTTAAGCATTGTGTAGATTTTTTAGCTTTTAAGGGTATAGTGGACATTGTAATCAACTAGGTACTATTCCCACAAATGATATTCTGAAAATATATGCATGCTTAACTTTACCACATGAATAGTTCCAGTGAGATCAACCATTGGAAGCTGATGTTTAATAATAAATTTCTGCCATCTCGGCAAAAAATTATGTATCATATGTTATCATCAAATGTTCAAAAGCTCCTGGGTGTAGGCACTGGATTTAGGACCCAGTCCTTATACCTTTGTACTGGGTGAGCACAACCTTCAGACTGACCACGGCCTCTCCATTCGATAATAGGCAAATTTATTTATTCCTGGGGCATGGGGACAGGGACAGGGATGGGGGCCCTTTTCCAGGGAGAAGAAGGAGGGATTGGAAGGACGGGACAAAGGGAGGGACTCTCTATGACTATATGGAACTCTGTGTGTAAGACCCACATGCTTTAGAAATCAATTAACCCCTGCTGCACATCTTGAACCTGTTGTTGGGCCTGGACTTAATCAGTGCCTAATTATGTGCCCAATTAGCTGCTGTCTTACTAGTCCAGTTTCCAATAGGGGCGTGGTTTTTGGCCCCAGTCCTAACATGTTAACCAGGGCATATCTAATTACTGCTCAACTAACTCGGTAATTAATTGGACTTTAACTAATAAGGGCACTCACACAGGTATATAAATTAAATTAATTCCACCATTTATTAAAAAACAGGTAAGTAAGCAATTAAATAAATAGTAAACCCCAATCCCCCAATCACTCAGTTCAATTAACAAACACTGACAATTCTTTTTCCTTATCTATCTAAATCTATATACCTATTCTTATAATCTAATCCTTATCTAACAACATAAACTTTAAGGATGGACTGAACTTTATTGTAAAGAAGAGAGGACTTTATTAAACTTGGTTCCGGTCATTTGGATGCTATCTGCACCTCAGGTAGCCACTTTGGGGCTTCACCAACAATGCCAGGAAGGAAACACCTAGGACCAAAGAAAGGAGGGAAAAGGGAATGGGTGATACTTACCAGCCAGAGTAGAGGATTTCTACCTTGTGTGCTATGCATACCCAGAGAGAAGAGACCTGAGGAGTCAACCCTTTCTACTCAGGTGGAAGATGGAAGGTCTCCCAGGGTGAAGACCACTGGAATCCCATAGCAACTGGGACCAACACAGTTAACCTCCATGATCCCCACCATCAGCTGGTCACTCAGTCTCTCTCTCTCTCAACCGTCCTACCAGCAAGCCCCCACACTTTCTTCCTGCACCAAATGCTCCTCCCTCACTCTCTCTCAGACATCCAGCGAGTCACACACCTCCACACACCAGGCAACCCCAGACACACACACACTGTCAATCAAAGATCCTTTTATAGGGCTTGTGTGCCCCATCCCCAAGGACTCTGCAAATGACCCTTTCACCTCCATTTTCTTGTGCAGGGACCGGAACTTCCCCACTGTGATGCAAGACAGACTCGAGGGGAACGCTTCCAGACCTCAGGTTGGGAAGGACTGGTTTAGAGAGCTTCTGGAGGGACTGGACATGTTCAAATCAGCGGGTCCAGATGCTCTCCACCCCAGGGTGTTCAGGGAGCTAGCAGGGGTTATTGCAGGGCCCTTGGCATGGCTTTACGAGTGCTCGTGGTTCTCGGGCCAGGTGCCAGATGATTGGAAGATAGCCAACATGGTCCCCATCTTTAAAA
>NW_017728998.1:16055432-16062573 GCF_001723915.1 Gavialis gangeticus | reverse complement strand
AAGGTCCCTTCTGACCCTACTTCTATGATTCTATGACCCATAAAAGTTCACACAACACCTCAATATAAGTCCTCTGCAGGTGGATTATGTCATCTTTAGCATGGGTGGCTCACACAGAGGTCACTGGTAGACCTACTTATAGCCATCTATAAGATCATACATCCTTGGCATGACCTCAGGTCCCATGTTGTCTCCACACCTTATAGTACATATATCTATACCTATAAGCTAATTTCCAAAAAACAGACCTTTAAATGCCATTTCCAAGACAACACTGGGTGATTACATACAAGGTGGGTCAAGTGATGGAATATACCAATACAACACATCTACATTCTGTTTTTCATCAAGGCTCATAATAACTTTGTTGTCCAAACTTTTATTACTGGACTGAGGCTATCAAAAATAGCTGAGCATAAAATGGCTTATGACCTTCTTTGAAATGTTTTAAAATTTGCCAAGCAAAACATTTTTTTCCTGGAAAGTGAGAGAGGGAGAAAAAATACCCAGAATAGCTGAACCCTTGATGCTGAAGATACAAACCTGGGTGTGGAAAACTCAGTTCCAGTTCTTCTAACACTATCCATTGAGCTATTGGTTTTTCTTCATTGATTGTCTCTCTCCTGTTGGAGCTGCCAGTTTCATAAATGGCAGGACATTCCTTGGAACAGTTCCTAGAACCAGGGGCTCTCGTACTGCAGATGAATTTCCTTATCAGGGTTTTTTAGGTTCCAGTACAGATGACAATTTCTCTCTATCTGACCAGAAATTATTTCCTTCACCTTAGACTCTTTCTTTCTGAAGCATTCTGATCAGAACTGGTACCTTCCTTAAAAAGTTTCAGGTTTGAGAAATCAGTATTTTCTGAATAAAAAACATTTTTTTTCATAAAAAATCATAATCAGCTCTTATTACAACTGGAAAATTATTTAATGGGAAATTAGTTTGGAAATAGACCACAGTAAACTGTATCATCTAAATCAGGGGTTTTCAACTTTTTTAAATAAGTGTACTCCTGGTGGTCCCCTTTTTAATAAGTGTACCCCTGGGGGGTGGCAAGCAGCCAGATGTAAAGTGGGGGGTGGTGAGTGGCAGAGCAGCAGCATCTGTGCAGACTTGCTGTTACCCTTCCCCGGCTCTGCTCCTGTGATGCAGTGGCACAGGGTGGTTTTCTGTCTCCACCCACCCCTGCATACTCCCTGGGACCTTTCAAAGTACCTAGTTGATGACTCCAATCTAAATTACTCCCAAGCCTTCCTGCCTACTCTCTTTTAAGTGATTTGTGTCCGAAAAAAAAATCAGAAAATGATTGCTGCTTTTGTTTTATTCATAGTTTCTATAAATAACTAGAAGATAATTCATACAGTAAATAGAAATGTAGACTACCAAGACCTATTTTGAGAAAAAAAAATTATTCACTCCAGAAACAACAACAAAAATTGACCATGCGGTAGTAGGGATGATATTCATATTAATATTACTGTTTCTGTGCTGGTACTCCCCCTGCAAAAAAATACCGTATATATAACCTTCCCGACTTGTTTGATGTTTGTTAAAATTATTTCTGATTTGTGTTTCTGTAAAAATCTTATGCTTTTCCTTATTGCACTTGATTTAAAGAAAAGAGAGAAAAAGAACAAGGAAATCCAGAACAAAAAAACTCAGTGTAGTTTAAGAAAATAAAACTTTTCAATGATTTTTATTTATGTACTCTGATAGATTTTCCTTGCTCCATGATTACTAGCAGTTGTAGTTATGAATGTAGTTTGAAATGATTGATGTTCAGTCTCTGTGTTTAGCACAGGGCTATCGAATATGTTGGCGCCACGCTGTAGGTGGGCAGTCAGTTATTATTTGTTGGCAAGGATTCTTCTGTCAGAAATGATCACAAACTGTCATAGTAATGAGCTTATTTCCATCAAAATGAGCTCATTACTTTTATTTTTTCTAGCTTTGAAATGATTCGTGTAAGTCTTTGCAGAATACTCTGGGGGTGCGCCTGGTCATCCTATGGGGGATTTTAAACTCTCAGCCAGTGCCCTTTGTAACTAAAAAGACAAGCCTAATTAATAACATCTCACATGTAGGTAGTGCTTCTGTCAGTCACTAATTTCTTTGTCATTGTGCACTGCCTGACATACTGTGGTAGATCAGTCTTTCATTATATCCAGCATAATGATAAGGTCTCATTGATAGCCAAATGTGATATTTCATCAGCATTTATTGGGTGGTGACAGTGAATTGATTTTGAACTGTAAGTCTACCAGGCCTAAAAGACAGCATTAAAATGGGTTGAGAAGTTGACCCCTGGACCATATAATTTTATATGGTTAGATAAGGGGACGTTGCATAGCAGAAAGACTTCATGACTAAGAAACAAAAGGGAGTACATCAAGCAGATTATGGTTCACTTAATTTAGTATAAAATGACCGTCACGAGGGAAGATTTAAAATCAAAGTTTAAAGCAGGATAATTAGAAGGGCTTCTGAAGGGTATGATCCCTGCCATCTAGATCCTTAACCAGTTATTCTTTGGTGATTATTGCTGCTGCATATTAATACAGAGGCATGCATCTTATAATACACTGTAATAAATCTGCAGACTCTCTATTTTCCCAAAATAGGGGCACCTGTCTTACCCGAGAATTGGGAACTGGGCAAATAGTAAAACATACACTCAATTATAAGACAGAGAAACACTGTCTCACTTTCTTTGATATGAATAGTAAACTAATTAGCTCAGTAGTAGGATTTTGCATGTTTATTTCCTGTTTAATAAAAAGCTGACACAGCAGTCATTAGCATCTTAGGATGTGCTTGGTTAAATATGCAAAGCACACAAAAATTAACATAGTAATTATGTTAGAACAAACAGGATACACATACACTTGTTTAAATGAATTTAACTCATTAAATAATTCCATCTCTTATACTGGCCCAGTGTCTTCCACAGATGTTCACTATATTTTCTAACGTGCTATAGTCAGATAAATTAATTCTGTTAGATATCTGCTCTTGTCTTCACATAGCCTTCTGTTAAAATAGCACTCTGATGATGGCTATAAGCTGCTAGATATTTAAGAAGTTCGTTCTCCCTGAGTAAACTAATTTTGGGTCGCTATCATTTTTCTTATCAGGCTATTGTAAGAAATGGAAACCAGGGCCTCGTTCTTCCATGCTGTACCCCTTTTAAAATAGGGAAGGAAGAATAGCATCCCACTAGGTGTTGTAGGTATAAGCTGGAAGAGTGTGAAGTTTAAAGAAAAGAAAATAAGGGGAAAGGATAGGAGAAATCTCTGCAGAAATCCAGAAGGGTGATATAAATAGCATTCAGCTCTTAAATCTTTTCTGTGGGATTTGTGGCATATTTCCAGAGCCTACACTTATGAAGTATGTTGGACTACCAGCCAAGACAACAGGACACCAACCAGACAGAAATGTCCATTTACCCTTTTGAAGAGGGGCAGGTATATGGAGAATATAGACTCACTATGGTCTGATAGCAAAGAAAAGCAGATAACAAAGGAAATATTTCCATCTGTTTCTTCTTCGTTTTTCTTTAAAAAAAGAGAATACTTTGACCCACAAATTAAGGGGGGATGAGGCCTGTAATATTAAAGCTGCTTAGTTGAAATCACAGAATATTTAGAACAGCTAAGGGTCTAACAGCAACAAGCACTCGGCACTGGGATGTATTCAGTCAGTTTTATGGTAAATATTTTAAAACACAGGAAACATCATATTGGACTGCGCATCTAACAGGAAAAGCAATTAGGAAAGGCTACCTACATATACTACTGCCAAATTAAAACTGTTGGAGTCCTAATGGCATTTATCATTGTTCTTGTGTTTTGTTTTGTTTTGTTTTTAATAAAAGACAATGAAGGAGGAATAGAATTGCCTGTGGAGCATCCTAATTTATTTTCTGTGCTTACAGTTATATCCTGGCTTTGATGAAAGAATATGTCTGCTTTTGCGAGGGGTGGAGAGTCATCAGAAGAAGGAAAATTTTCTGCATGCTCTAGGATAATTTGCAACCTTTGGCCACGTTCACACATGCAGGTACATGCTCTTGCAGCAGCTCAAGTAGCAGTGGCACAAATTTATGCTGGAAATTTGTGCCTCAGCACACATGCCTGAACATGTACTTTGATGTGGGGCAAGTTGTGCTGCTTTGGGCAAACTGACCCTGCCAAGCTCCTCCCAGATCTCCAGCCAGGGAGAGCTGGAGGTTGGGGCCAGCTCCTGTGCTGGGCTCAGCAATATAAAAAGCAGAGGTGTGCAAAGCAAGCTGTATTCAATTTGAAATGGGATTTGGCCTGAATCAGGGACAGTGATTCAATTCGTTGATTTGGATCACTGTCCCTGGTTCAATTTGGCCAAATCTGAAGATTTGATGCTGATTCAAAGAATCAGTGATTCAGACATAGACCCAGTTTTAAAAGTTTTTTCTACATACCTTGAGGTACCAGCACAGCTTGTGAACATTGCAATGCTGGGACAGAAGAAGCGTCCCATGAGTGCGGGGGGACCTTCCACATGCTCAGCGGCAAACCCAGAAGTGGACTGGAAGTGGACTTCTGGGCTTTTGGTCCACTTCTGGATCTGCTGCTGAGTGCACTGGGGAGCTTCCTACGCTTCTGTGGGACACTCCATGTGCCCCAGCATTGCAGAGTTCATGAGCTGCCTGCTACCTAGAAGTATGTAGAAAAAACATTTAAAGCTGTGTCTATGTACAAATATCCAAATCTTTCTGAATCTCTCTGAATCAATCTGGAGGGTTCCAATTAGACTTGGAGAGATTAAAGAGTCCTCTGATTCAATTTGGATTTGGAGATTCGGCTTGGAGATTCGGCCACCAAATCCAGCCAAACCTCCACCGAATTGAATCAGGGACTGAAGTTTCACACAGCCCTAATAAAAAGCTACCCTGGTAAGCAGCTCAGAGTTATTTGCCCTCAGGAGCTTTTGAGACTTCTTGACTTAGGGAGACTCTGGCACACATGCCCCTCGAGTGTGCCAGGATGCAGCCCCTGTACCTTCACCTCCAAAAGCTCCTTGTGAGGTTCTGGTTGAACTTCACCCCCCACCTTTTTGTTTTTGGTCTCCCCATCCATGGCCCCAGTAAGTCCCGGGACCTCCTGGTCAACCTCCTCCTGGCTCTGGCCAAGTGAGCCCTGTACTTGACCAGTAAGGAGGCTCTGTCTGGGAAGGTGCTCGTATGGTTAAAAGCTTGCAGGCTAAGCATTACGAGGGAGACTAGGGCACCTGGACCTCTTCAGCCTCCACAAGAGAAGGTTGAGAGGTGACCTTGTGGCTCTCTATAAATTCATCATGAGGGCGCAGAAGGGAATAGGTGAGGCTCTACTCACCAAGGCGCCCCAGGGGTACAAGAAACAATGTCCATAAGCTAGCAGAGAGCAGATTTAGACTGGACAATAGGAAGAACTTCTTCACAGTTAGAGTGGCCAGAATCTGGAATGGGCTCCCAAGGGAGGTGGTGCCTCCCCTACCGTGGGGGTCCTCAAGAGGCGGTTAGCTAGGCATCTAGCTGAAGTCATCTGAATCCAGCACTCTTTCCTGCCTATGCAGGGGGTCGGACTCGATGATCTATTGAGGTCCCTTCCGACCCTAACATCTATGAATCTATGAGACTTCAGGGCTGCTTTCCTCTCACTTGTCTGTGCATGTTTCTGGGCAGAGCACCAGTGGGTGATGATCACTGGCTCCTTGGATGCCTTTGAGGATAGGTCGGTGCAGCCTGGTGGGGTTCTGTTTCGTGTCCCCCTCAGGCACACTTATTTTCATGTTTTGACCCTTTGACACACACAACACTCCTATCCTGTTTTTTTTCATTAGTTGTCCCAAGAATTTAGTTGTTCCATTCATCCATTAGCCCCCATGAAAAGGGGCTACTTCTGAACCAGGTGGGCTTTGCCCATGGTAATCAGATGAACAAATAGACAGGAGCTTCTGAGACTCCTGTCCCAAGAATTTAGTTGTACCACTCACTCATTAGCCCCACACAGGTTTACTAGTTAGCCAGGTGGGCCTTAGGGCCCACAATATGAGTGTTATGAATAGACAGGGAGCTGTGTAGCCCAAACTCAGTGGTGCCTGTCCTCACAGGGGCGGGGAAGCTGGGTGACACTGCAGGGCAGGGGAACCAGGGAGTTGTGGGTCAGGAGTAAGGGGCACTGGGGGGGTAGGGGGATCTGTGGTTTGGGAGTGAGGGGCACCGGGGGGGTGGGAGACTGGCAGCATCAGAGGGTTGGGGGCTGGGAATGAGGGAACCAGCAGGGATGGTGCGGGACAGGGCTGCAGCTTGGGAGTGAGTGGTACCAGCATGGCCCAGAGAGGCAGGGTACTGAGGTTGGGGAATGAGAAGCACTGGCAGGCCTAGGGTCTGTGGGTTGGGAGTGAGGGACAGAAGAATAGGCAGAGTCAGGGCACCAGCATATCACTGTCCCCCAACCGTCATATACCCACCCATTCCCTGCATGACAGCTGTCCTTTTTTGGAATTGGAAATATGGTAACCCTAGGTGTGGGGTTTTTGGGTGAGTGTATGTGGGGCAGGGGTGGGATTTGTGATGGGGTTTGTTGGCAGGGCAGTAAGCATCACATGCCTGTCCCCTCCCATGGTGCACAGCCATCATGGCTGGTGGCAGCAGCTAGCAGTGGGCCCTCATGTTAGTCATGGCCTGCTGCAAGCAGAGACCCCTAACAGCTGGTGGCACTGCCTGAGACCTGGGGGCTAAACACAGGCCTGGTCCACTGGCACATCTTTGGGCAGGAGCGGGCCGGCTCTTGCAGCCACCTGGGGCTCCCAGCACTGCAGACAGGAGCTGCGCACCATTGGGATAAACTGACTCCTACCTCTGCAAGCAGGCAAGAGTGGCAAGCACCAGTGCTACTCAAAGGTGTGTGCCACTGAGCCAAACCAGTTCCATGTGCCACATGTAGCTTCTGGGTCTCAAATGGCCCCAAATGCTGCCAGGGGTCTCTGCCTGCATTGGATCACGAGTGATGCAAGGGCCCACTGGTGGCAGCCATCACCAGCCACAGGGGCTGTGGACCACAGGGAGGGGAGGGGAGGGGCCTGGCCCACCCCACCTATTTCCCCACACAGCACCCCCCCC
>NW_017728998.1:16020219-16050432 GCF_001723915.1 Gavialis gangeticus | reverse complement strand
TCTGGGTCTCAAATGGCCCCAAATGCTGCCAGGGGTCTCTGCCTGCATTGGATCACGAGTGATGCAAGGGCCCACTGGTGGCAGCCATCACCAGCCACAGGGGCTGTGGACCACAGGGAGGGGAGGGGAGGGGCCTGGCCCACCCCACCTATTTCCCCACACAGCACCCACCCCCACACAAGCCATTGGGCTGGGAAGGTTCCATGGCTGCCCCTTAGTTTCCCACCCATTTGCAAGTAGCTCTTGCAGGCTGAAACTCTGCCAGCCTACAGAAAACTGTTTGCAAACAGGGAAACCCAAAGTTTCCCCTTTAAAAAGGCAAATTCACATTTTCACATGTCCCTGCTTCCCAGGACCACCCATGGCTCCTGCCACAGCTTCTTGGTCCTCCTGGGCAGTCCTGGGTGCCTTCACCTCTGGGACACAGGCACAGCTGGCCCCCATGCATGCCTGGTCCTGCTGATGTGCCCGGGGCCAGGGCAGACCCTGGGTACCAGGCAGACTCTGCAGCAATCCAGGACAAAGCCTGGGTCCCAGCCAACTCTGAGCCACTGCTGCCAACCTTGCCCTACTTCTATTCCTTAAAGAATGCTGAAGCAGCATGTTGGAGCAGCAGGGGCATGTGGCAGGTAAGAGGCACTGTGACCAGGTGCTAGGGTGGCTACTTGGAGGACCCAGGCTCTAGTTGCTGCTTTTGTTCAGCTTGCTTTCTTTTGATACCAGGATTTCCTGGTATCAAGCTCTGAGTCCAGGCTGCAAATATGCAGTGCAAAGGACATATTTCATTCATGGCATGCCTTCTGTGGCATCTCAAACTGCTTTGAGATGCCGCAACAGACACATACTCATTCATCTGGACATGGCTCTGTTGTGCAAACTGCTTTGAGAATAGCTCCCTTCTGTCTATCCTGGGAGCCCCCTTCTGCCTATCCTTGTAGGTAGAGAGAATTCAGAATTCTCAAGAATGAAGCTGTATTTTGTTTAATAAGAAATAAAATGACTTTCCACTTATTTCTTTTATTTTAATTTTCCTTATTCCCCTCCCCCACAAAAAAGAATCCTTGATATTAGATCACAGTGGGCATGTCTACACATGCTATTACTGTGCTTGAATAAATTGTGGAGCTTATTGCTCCACAGTTTATTGATCCTAGGTATGCTATTTGAATATGCACCTGAGACCAATCAGCTCTGCAGTTTATTCATGTGCAGCATGTGGAGACAGGTCACAGCAGCCTGGGCTGGCAGGAGGCCCCAGGAGTCAGCCTGTCAGTCCAGGACTCCTCCCTCTGGCTCAACATACTGCAGAGGGGCTAGCTGGGGCAAGGGGGAGCTTCAGTGTGGGGCTAGCTGGCAGACAGTCCGGCACTGAAGCATCCTCATGCCCCAGTCAACTCCTTCAGTGTCTACGTGTGTGCTGCTGTGGCTTTTTTCACTCTGTAGCAAGATAGTATTTGTATTTACAAGTACTATCCTGCTACAGAGTAAATTAATTTACTTCAGCCTAATAGGGGTGCATATATAGACAGTGACTCATTTTCTGGGCAGCTAATTAATCAACTGTGCAGTAAACCTCTTTTGTAGACCCATCCAGTGAGGAGTACAGCCATAGAGAATTTCAATCTGCATTACTTTTACCCCCCAGAGAAACAGGTAGTTAAAAATGTCTTTCCAGTGGGACTATTTGTCACTGCCTTGAATCTTATAAGTAGGTAAAAGGGCCCATAACAATAAGGTTGATCTGTATAAATCTTATCTGTTTTTTCTTTCAAGGAAGATAGATATTCTAGGAGGGGCCATCTCTCCAGGTGGCTTTTTATCAAGCCTGCTAGATATCCACCTGCTTCACCAAAAACTTGCTTTAGGTCTAGTGGAGTGTACTAGACTGTACACATTAATGACATTTTCAGAACTGCTTCTTGTAACCTCTGCTTAGAAATAAGGCTGGCTTAGAATCTAGAAATATTTTGTTTTTTAGGAAGAATATGGTGCATCTGGTCAGTACTGTGTTATAAGGTCTAGCTTTGGGCAGACTCATACGACCCCTTATGTGACGATTGTAACCCTTCTGCCAAGCACCAGCCAGCAGCAAAAAGGGCTGGGTTCAAATTTTGGGGTACCCAATAAATTTACACTATGGCTCAAGTCCCCATCCAGAAATTTGGGATCATTAAATTTGGCTGGGGCATCCCACATGAACAAAAAAGTCTTGCAAGCAGTGTCAACACAGAGGACAGATTTATTGCAGGAAACAAAAGCAAGGAAAACACCAAATTCAATTTAAAAGACTACCGACTACAAAGTACAATCTCGAGTTTGCACCCATTCGGGGAGACTCCACCCATGCCCGGGCAGTCTGAGACATGGGAGGGGTCACCTAAGGGTAAGTAAGGGCCTGCACCCCTATGTCTGCTACTCAGCGCGAGAGTCCTACAAGCTGCTCCTTGGATTTCACTACATCTCAGGGAGCTGCTAGTGAGCGGTCCTTCATTGTTCCATGGGAAGCTGTTCAGTGGCAATCTCCACTTCCACATGGTGGCTTGGGGGTGGGGGGGCAGTGACCATGCCCCTAAATTCTTAGTTCCAAATCTCATAGTTTCAGCTGGGAAAAAAACTTCAAAGGCACTGAAGAGAAGGGGAGCCAGACTTATCCTGATTCTTGGGCCTGAACTGCAGATAGACTCAGCTACCCAGCTAAGCTAAGAGACAAGAACTGCTACAGTCACAACAGGAGCCAGGCTTCAAATCCTGACCCACACTTACAAGACTCGAATCCTGGTGGTTTGCTCCAGGGATTAATAACCACCATAGCATTATCCCACTCAACACCCAAGAAAGCAAAGATGGGACAAAGAAAGGGAGAGGAGACGATTCCCACATTCAGAGACTCTCCCCTGTACCTGAGAGTTTCCTTTTATGTTGATTCCTCAAGCTGGGCCCCTCCCTGCGGTTGACCCCAGCTCCCTCTTCCTATATACCTGGCATGACACCACTCCAAGTATCCAATCAGGGGTCAGCCAGGCCTTCAGCCTTTTTTTGCTTAGCCATTTACAATAAAGCCTCATCTGACTCCGTTCTGCCCATGAATCCAGTCTGTCAAGGTTATTCTGGATCTTTACCCTATCTTCTGATGTGCCTGCATTTCCCCACAGCTTGGTATCATCGGGGAACTTAATCATTGAGCTTTCCACCCACTCATCTAAGTCACTAGTAAATATGTTAAACAGCACAGGTCCAAGCACCAATCCCTGGGGGACACTGGATGAGGCCAGGATAAGGCCATCCCACCAATTACAACTCTGTGGAAGTGGCCTCTAAGACAGTTGTCCACCCTGGTCCAACCCAGTACCCTCCAGTTTGTTTGAGAGAATCCCGTGAGAAACAGAATGAAAGGCTTTACTGAAGTCTAAGTAAATGACATCAAACTTATGTTCCTCATCCAGATAGCTAGCTGTCCAGGAATTAGGTTGGTGTGATATTTGTATGTGTATTATATAAAAATACATATCTAGATATGTATGCATATATGTATGTATGTACACACACACACACACACACACACCAACTTCACACCAACCTAACTCCTGGATGGCTCATGCAGTTTGTCAGATTTCATATATGGGAACTTTTTCCAAAATAGTTTTTTAATTCACTATGCAAGTGGCAGTCAACTAGCAGTACATATACATGTGAAGACAGATATGGATCTTCACTGAAAATCAAAGCAGTAACTTTAAAGAAACTGTCTTTTTACAGTGGTATAAAAGTTTTTTGTCAAAAATGTGTCATGTTCCTGTTCCTCAGTTACCCATTTGTAAAATACCCTATATTATTTCCTACCTTAGATAAGGAGTATGAGGATAATTAGCTCCATAGAGATTTAAAACTAGAAGGATCTGATAGACCATCTACTCTGATTATCACTTTAACCTGTTAATCTTGTGCTGAACTCAGTAATTTGGGTTGAAATAACTCATAATTTATGTTGGATTAAAAACTACCTTCCAGAAGAGCACATAGGCTTTAGTAGTCTCAGTTGTATCACATTTTCCCATCACAGTTTCCACTTTTGGTCATCACCCAGACTCCTAACTAGGGTACAAAAACATCTGAGAAATCTCTTCACAGCCTTTTCCATGAAGGTTAAGCTCATTTGACATACCGAGTTTGTATCATTCTTGCTTTCTCAGTACCCTCTTCACCCCATGCATTCAAGATTGTAAATTATTCAGATGCTATGGTGATTTGGGTCATTACTACCATAACACTAAACATCCAAGGCACTTCTACATGTGCTCTGAGAGCCACTCTAATTAAAGTGCCACTGTATCTCCTGTAGCAGTGCCCCTGCACTTAAAAATGGTGGTGGAAAAAGATTTGGTTTAAGTGCCCCCCCTCCCTCCCCATTTTTAAGCATGGCGATGCTGATACACAAGGTGTAGGAGGCTTCTTGAGTGTGGCAATTGTCACACTCCAGCAAACTTGATTAATCTCTGGAATTCCAGTGTGCCAGAGCAGCCTCCGTGCTCATGTATAGGCACCCCAGGCACTTTTATCAACCCATTACTATTATATGCAAGTACTATCTTTTATTTACCTTGTCATGGGAGCTGTAGGCTTTGGCTGATTTTTTTTTTTAAATGATTCCAGTGTAATGGGGAATTTACTTTAGGAAAGCTTGCTTGAATAAACAGACTTTGCAGTCAGCTTTGAATGCTGTGTGGTAAGTGATCCACATACAACACTCATCATCCTTAGAATCGTTTCACTGTTCATAGGACTATTTAAGCCTGTCATATTTCATAGAATCTAAGATGTGTAGAGGTTTAGTTTGTGAATATTTTGAGTGTCATTTGTACAGAGAGTGCTCATGTGCACATGAACAAACAAGCTTAATGATGGGATCTTAAATAAGTATTTCATTTTCTTACCGGTGACACAGAATGGAAAATAAATAAATATGTGAAAAACTTTTGGCCCAATAGACCCAGCACAGAAATCTGAGTTTGTGGTATAATTTATGCAGTTAGAATGTCGGACTGTGTAAAACCAGACCTCTCCATGCCTCACATTAACCTTAAAATACCTCATCCATCTTCATAGTGACTAATTATTGATTTTATGTAAAAACTATTTAATTAAATAGATAACTGGGAGAGAGAGTTGATAAATGCAAAGGCGAATCTTTGTAGACGTCTATTAATTCTCCTTCCAGATGGACACTTACTGAATCTTTATTCTATTTTGCATCTTCAGTAAGACACCCTTTTTGTTATTTGGTTATGTTTCTACAGTGCAGCATACTGCATGCTTATTTTAGATTGCTGACATTTCTGGGAACAGTTGGTTTGACATATATGTACTAATAAAACAGAATTGTTGAAAGATTAATATTTTGTTGGCAAAGGTCAGCTGTGTGATAATGACTTTTCCTTGCTGTTTGAAACTTTTTATAGAAGGTTAAAACAAATTAACCTAACTTCTGTCAGTCAATCAATATATGCCCCCATGATTTACCTGCTCGCATAGCAACTGTTATATAGTTCAGTGGGTATTGTATTCACTTATAAAAGAACTAGAGATAATAGCATCTTATATACATTTATTTGAATTCTTTAGGTTTTTTTCTACAGACTGATTTGTCTATCTTTTCAAGAGAAAAGCAAAGAAAATCCACAAATGTGAAGGTCAGTAGGCGGGTAGGTTTGAGTAATTTGAGACCACATTAGTGTAAAATACATGGCTAAGACACCTGATACAAATTAAACTAAATACAGAGATGGCTTAGAAACTAGGAGCTTTCTTCTTTGTGTTGAGTTTCTCAAGCATTTTAAATGCTGGTGTGTGTGTATTCTCATTAAGATCCATATCTAGCAGGGAATGTAACCATGCCCTTAGCATAAAGACTTCAACATATCTAGTCACATTCTGAATTCAAACATGTGTTTTGCTAAATCAAGGTATAAAATGTGTCCAGCTGCTCTTGGAAGAAGGAGCTTCTAAATCTAAAGACCTCCACATCTGACTTTAATCAACTATAGCTGCAGTCCTATGCTTCTGCCTACTAACCTAACAGAAAATTAGACAGAAATTTGAGATATATTATAGAAAATATTAAGTCACATGCTATTATGGAGCCCTCAACACATTCAAACCTAATCATTACAACCTCTAATTAATTCCAACTTCAAAATATTTTAATAGCAATAGCCACCTTCGTATTTTTGAGATAATATGAATATGAAGATTAAGGTCAAGGGATATTAAAATGACTATTTCTCCAATTAGCACACAGAGGCTGGGTACAGATCTTTGGGGAGGTTAAGGCCATTCCCCCTGAAAATGGCCACCAGATCTAACTTAGCTCATTAAGGTGCATACTTTAAAGTTTGATCTAACTAGGGATCTAAGTGCAAATTGTATACAGAAGTTCAGGAAGGTTAGATTGGCCTAAAAATGGCCAACCAATCTAAGTTAACTGTACACCTGAGGTTGCCTAAATTAGACCAGGTCCATCAAACTTCTGTACAGTTCCCAAAACAGGCCTAGGGCTGGAAAAGTCCAGCCACTGGCCCCAGCCCCAGTGTTTTGTGCTTTTCTTACTCATTCCCTTGGCACTGGGCTATTTTTGGTCCCCTAGCCTCTTGCCATTGCCCCAGGTAGACAGCTTCCCCCTGAGCTCGCCAAACCCCACATCTGGCAAGCTGCTCCCCATGCCAGTGATACTAACATTCACCAGTGTCAGGAGCTGATCAAAGTAATTTGGGGTGGGATCAGGGGGCAGTAGGTTCTCTAGGGAGGGGTTGTTCATCTTGGAGTTGGGGTCTTAGGGAGCTAAAAATAGCCCATGGTCCCTAGGGGGAAGAACCTCCCCCAAGTGCGCCATAAACCCCACTATCCCCCCCTGACCCCAGCAACCCTCTTGGACCCCACCAAATCCCCTGAAGACCCTGCTTTCCCCCTTTAACAAACCAAATCCTCCCTGTGCCCATCAACCCCACAGTGGACCCCACTAGCTCCCCCCCAATTCCACCTGCAGAGCCTGCTTGCTCCCTCCCAATCCCCTCTGCAGACTCCACTTGCCCCCAAATTCTTCCCACAGACTCCGCTTGTCCCCCTGACACTCTCTTGTGCACCCTGCTTGCTTCCCTGATCCCCCAGTCAAACCCCACTAGTAACCCCCTCCTACCAACTCCCTGCATCCTAACTTACCTTAGATTGGGTGGCCATTTTTAAATTGAACTAACCTCCTCCTATCTTTCCTACATGTCTGTGTATACCCTGTAGAGTCAGACTCTACTGCACTTATTAGGCATCTAAGTTGATTTAGGCACCTAAGTGAGATTCTATTCCACTCTGTCAAAGGGACTCAAGGACTCAAAACAGGGGGGGAACATAAATTACGCAGCTAAATCCATTTATGTGTCTAATAGGTTGAATAAGTTCTGGGCCAGGCCGCTAACCTTCTTTTCTTGTTCAAAGTGCCAGAATGCCACATTACAGTACACTCACTTAGGATATATGGTATTTAAATTTATACTAAATAGCACCTGCCTTAGTAATTTTACTAGTAAAACAAATACATGAAATAATTATTTCACTATTATACTGTCTCATAAAGAAAAATGTTGTGACCTAATTTTTTCCCAAAATGAAAAGGAAGAATGAAAGTTTGAGAATGAGATTGTCTTATTTTGAATTTTTCACTGGAATGTCATCAAAAGTGATATCATTTTGGAAAAAAAGTGTTCAAAATGCATTTTGGGGGGAATAATGTTTCTACTGCCATTAATTCTCATTACTAGAATAAATTGTGTGATTGGTCTTCTGCAAGAAAATAGGTTAGTATGTATGTATGTGTGTATGTTTTTGTGTATGTGTGTGTATGGGGGAGCCTGGGGAAAAGGGGTTATATTTTTAAATGGAAGCTTAGATGTTCTGCACTCTTTTGTCATACTATAATAAGCTCACTGGAAACAACATTTCATAGTGATATTACAAACTGAAAAATTAATGAGTTTGGAAACTAGAGTTTAGCCAGCTATAGTTTGGTCTTGGAACATCCAGTAAATCAAAATTTATTTCCTCCCTGTTTTCATATGTTTTTTGTTTTCTTTCTTATTGTTTTCTAACTTTTGCTATAGAGAGATGAAAATAGGGAACAAAGATTTTCATTTTCCTTTTTTTTTTAATGTTAAAGAACACCCAGATTTGTATTACTTGTTTATTCATGAATCTCATGTCAAAATCACTCCAAATTTTACAAAAAAAAAAAATCTGCTTTTGTCCCAGATCTAAACTTATCAATTTAAAGGACACATTGACTATTGTGTGACACATAGTTTGGATAAGATTAAAATGATAACCACTAGAAAAAACCTTAATTATGGAATGATGTTCCATTCCCATTAGAAAGAGTAGGAAAGAATTTAAGTCAATCAAGAAAAGTGGTTCATAGAAGCACTCAGATGAAGGTATATCCATATCTTATTACCTAAGAATAAAGTTGATGTGCAGATGTCAATTCAGTTTAATTTAGATTCAAAGGTCATCATAAAAAATGTCATTGTTTATCTGCTTTTCCCTTGACTGTCAATATATAGTAGTATTTCTCTATGCTTGTAAATGTACATTATTTCAGATATGGGAGATCTTCAGTTGTTGGTAAATTTGACTGTGTAGTTACTACTGAATATTGAGTCAAACCTGCTCAGAAATAACTTAAGTTTCATTGTCAGAAGTTCAGGAGCCTACTCTTTCTCTTCAGTCCTTAAGGTGACCTTGAATATGTCCCATACAAAGTTCCTACTCCCTAACCAGGACTGGCACAGCAGTAACACAGAATTCAAGATTATATCACATCATCAGGCTCAAGGGTGTCAAACATACAGCCTGCAGGTTGGATCTGAACTGTAGAACCAGTGTATCAGTATAGTCTGGTGGGCTACTAGAAGTATACCATCTCAGCTGTGCACTACTACATCCCCTTGACACTGCCGAATGGCTAGAGAGCTACACCTCTGGACAGCAACACGGAGCAAGGGGCAGATGGCTGCAAAGAGCTGTGTTTAGGCAGCAGCGCAGAACTCTGGCTGACCAGCAGGACTTGGACAGAACGGGTCAGGGGACATGCGCTGCAAAAGCAGAGTTCGGGCACTGGTGAGCAGCCAGGGGTGTGCAGTGGTGTGGAGCTCTGGCTCAACGCAGCGCAAATAGAGCTTGCCAAGAAGAGCCCTGTAGTCAAAATCCAGTCTAAGACCCAGTGCCCAGGGCTTGGGGTGAGTATGACATCCTTGATCCAGCACCATGTTATTTTGACTGCAATTGTTTGTATGAAGTATCTGCCTTTTCCACATTCTTTTTCCTAAATGACCAAAACATTCATAAAATGGTTTGTAATACCAGGGTTGTGAAATAGAATCCCAGAGCTTCAATACCCATGCAATCTTTTTTAATCCTATTTCTGAACCTCCCTAGCTAGTACTTAAACATTGCAATGAAGTATCTAGCTGCCAACACTGACATGTATTTTCTTATTGTATTTTTTAGTGCTTTGGGGACCATCTCTACTGAACAAAGGTCTTGTCTATCTAGCACTAAATTGCCAAGTCCAATAGTCATTAAAGAACAAATAACTTTTATCACCAAAGTATTATACAACTTGTAGGGGGTCTGTGAACCATGCACAAGAAAGGAGAGAGAATGAAGGATAATGCATAAGAATTCTTTAGATGTTAATCATAACTAACAGGCATGGGAAACAACAGAGCTGTACCAGAATATTATGCATGCATTCTGCCAGCTTTAAAAGCTTTATTATGTTTTCCTGTTTGGTTTTATTCAAAACATTATATATTGAGAGATGCATTATGGAGGCTTTAATTCAGTAGAAAAATAATATTTTTTCTTATAAAACTAGATTTCCACAGTCAAAAGAAATTAATTTTTCATGTCTTCTATATCCTCGTAGAGTTAAAGTGATGTTGTAACTGTGATGGTACCAGGAATTATGTGAGAGGCAAGGATTTGTTAGAGCAATATCTTTTATTGGACCAGCTGCGTTGTTGGGATAGAGTAAGAAAAGCTTTTGAATGCAACACATTCTTCATCAAGTCCTAATAAAGAATGTGTTGCATTCAAAAGCTTGTTTAACTCTATCCCAACTATGCAGTTGGTCCAATAAAAGATATAACCCTAATAAATCCTTGCCTTTTCTATAGTCCTAACATTTGTAATGAATTTAGCCTTTCCTGGGTGACTTGTGAGTTACACAGTTGGCCAATAACTCATCAAGTATATACTGTCTTCCACTGTATGCTTGTTTCTGACGTTAATAAAATACCCCTTTATATCACACTCCCTCACACTTACTTGCACACAGAGGCATCCTCTACACGTTATAGCTATTGTGCAAGTAACTAGTTAACTATGCAATTAAACTGAGACCACCTATATGTGCAAAGTATCTGTCATGCCATAAAAGGGTCCAACAAGCTATAAAGTTAGACCTCAAAAATGTGTACTAACTTTACAGCTGTAATTTGCATGTGAAGCATGGTCTCCCCTGTGGCTGGGAGCTCCTGCAGCTGACCAGGGTCCCAGTCACAAGGGTACACCATGCCCAGCTGTGACTGGGAATCCTGCAGATGAGGGGACTCTCAGACCCCTCAGTGCCCAGCAGCTGTGGGGCTCTGGATCCTAGCAGCAGTGAAGCATGGCTGTGACCTCCCAGCCCCAGGCATGTGTGGTGTGCCCCCATGGTTGGGAGATCACAACACCTATGATTTCCCAGCTGCAGGTGCCTCCTGGGTCTGGGAGGGGGCACCCAGGGATCCCCTGCAGCGAATCACTGAGCTAGGGGGGGCAGGGGGGCAGCTCTCTGCACGCTCTCCGGCAAACCCAGAAATGGACTGGAAGTGCTTCTGGTCCACTTCTGGGTCTGCTGCCAAGCATGTTGGAGACCCCCCATGTTCCTGTGGGACGCTCCCTCTGCCCCAGCATCTCGGCATTCACAAGCTGCCTGGTACCTTGAGGTATGTAGAAAAAACATTTAAAGCTGTGCCTAGGTCTGAATTGCCTAATCTTTCTGAATTGATTCAGAGGGTTCTGATTCCATTTGGAGAGATTAAAGGGTCTCCTGATTCGATTTGGTTTTGGAGATGTATAAATGAGTACTAAATGACTGCTGAGTAACCCAATGTACAGTAGCGCTGATGAATGTCTTTCATGATGCTACTGTGCAGTAGCCTAATACTACTGCACAGTAGCATCACATCATAGTTGTTGCCATGTGATGCTACTGCACAGTAGTATTGGGCTACTGCACAGTCAGCTTCTTGTGCAGACACACCCTTTGAGATGATCAACTTCTAACAAATAGGCATATTCTCTGTCAAAAGAACTGCTACATTAACATGGATTTTCTGTGTATAACACATGTTAATGTAGCAGTAACAAGACCTATAATCACATGAGGTTTCTATGAATTTATATGTTGAGATGTAACATCTACTCATTTTCTTAGTTAACCAGGATATAGGGACCATGGAAAGATATACTGAAAATATCTATTCTTATGCGCCTGTTGTATAATTATTAGGAACATAGTAATTTCTGGTAACTCAAACACATTTTCTCTCTTCTATTTTAAAACCTCTGGTATCTCCATATAAAGTATTTTTTGAACTTCTAGAACCTGGCAAAATAATGCTTTACAATTTTATTTTAGTTCTGTGTTGAGCTTTTAGGTACACAGCATTGAGGGGCATCATTTAAAAATGTTAAACCCCCCCAAAACAAGCAATGCTACTTGTGAGCAAGCATTTCTATTTTGCTGAAATATACCCAATAGGAGTAACAGAAGGTAATTAGCAAAGAATCTAATCAGTAACACTGCTTTAGTGCCCAGCATTAAAAAGCTAAATTATTGTGCTATTTTTCTACTCTGCTTTTATGAAGACCTCATTGATGCATAATTTGGATGCCATTGCAATAGTGAAAGTTTTATAATAGGATTAATTGCTGCCCTCAATTGCACCGTATAACTATTACCTGCTACCTTACATAACCCATCTACAATCCAATATGCAAAGGCAAGACAACACTGATGACAAGTACTGAAGTTTGATGATATTGCACACTGTATTATGACTTGTAATGCCAAGTAAAAATTGAGGACAAATAATATAAAAGTTTGTATACATATCACTTACTCAATATAATGTTTAAAGCTATCACTTTTTTTAAAGAGCAGAGCATTTTGTTTACTCAACTGATTTTGGCTAAGGATATTTCTGTAATGCTGAAAAGTCTTAAGGCACGACACTTGCCTATGCCATGAGTTAATGAGCCTACTATTGACATGGAATAGTTGTAACTAATTAGACAACAAGCTGCAATGTGGAGAAAGTTTCAACAAATCACAGGGATAAATATAAAAACTTACAGAAAGCATCATGGTCTATTCAGTGAACATGCAGATAATGCTGTTACATTGGAGGGCATTGCAGGGGACATGTGCCCCCCCCCCAGATTTGTGCACCAACAGTCAGGCACAGAGCTGCAGCCAAGCTGGAACCAGGGCCCAACAGCAGCAGGGGTGCAGTGTGATTTGTGCACTGACCACAGAGCATGGGGCTACAGCATGATCAGAGCAACAGCAGTGGTACAGAGTTTTGCCCCCCCCACCCCCCACTGTCAAAACTTATGCATTGCCAATGTGTGTCGAGCAGCCAGAATTTAGTTTTTAAAAGGTTTCTTCTGCTGTGAACTACGCAGGACACAATTTAGTCATCTCTGAGGAATTAAAAATTGATATGACCCTCATGCGATTGAATTTGCAGGTTGGAGAGCCCATATTTTTCAAGTCTGATGCTGCAAAAATTAAGCTGTGGGAAATCAGTCAAACCAAATTTGTCCCCCTCTGATCAAGGCCTTAGAGCACTTATTTTGAAGAGGGGAATCTGAGGAAAATTATGAACCTAAAACAGATAAGGAATAAAAAATTCAATAGAAAAATAAGAATGAAGATTTAAGGCATGGACAAATATATCATACATTGGAAACAGGAGCTACTGCTCAGAAGCTTGCAGCAGCTGACAAACTCTGGGCCTTGGTACACATTAATTTTGGGCAGCCCCGTGAGCTCTTAATACTTGGACTGTCCACACATTAACACCTGAAACTAGTTTTAAGCACTTGAGGGCAGGATTCTCTCTGAACTGTGTTACCCAGGTCATGTTATACTAAAGTGTAGACTAGAGTGGCTAAATCTTAGTGTAAACACCCTCCCAACCCCTACCCCTCTAAACCAGATTGGGCCCATTCCCCCCCACAACATTGTCTCCAGCACTCCAGATACTCAGTCCCCACCTCCCCCCCCCCACTTACTTGTGGCTGCCCATGTTGTCTGTCTAGGGGAGCAGGCCAGAAAGGGTTAACCTGTCTGCCCAGTCACCACCACCATCCCTGACACTTTCTGGACAGGCTCAGGCTGGAACCAGTGGCAGTGAGGGCTGGGCAAGCTGGTTAAGCCTTCCCTACCTGCTCCCCAAGACAGGCAATGAGGGTGGGGTGGGAAGAGCCCCAGGAATGGAGGGACCCCAAGGGGCAGGGGAGAGACCTGGGGTCAGGAGGACTTATGAGGAGGATGCAGTATTTTCTAGTTCATTAGTAACAGAGAAGGTACTGAACATTGATGAGAGTAAAGATGTTTCAATTCAGAAGTCACAATATCTTGCACCCCATGTTCCTTAAAGAGAGTACCGTGGAAAATTCTGGCTTACCAATATTATTTTTTAATAAAACGTAGAATACTAAAAACATGCCAGGAGACTGAAGACATGCTTATGTGATGCTAATATTAAAAAAAAGGGAAGGTGAATACTCCAAGTTTTTACAGGCCTGCTATTTTGACAGTCTTAAGCAAAATGATGAAAATGCTGATACTGGATTTATATTATAAGTCATTGATGTTAGGAATATAATTAATGCACATCAACATACTTTTCTTGAAAATATATCAAACAAGCAATTTCACTCTGAAGGGATGGCAAGTTTGCTTGCTTCCAGGTAACTGCATAATGCAATAGGTGATCGTGTGCCTAGATATTGTAATTAAACATGTAGTACCTTTCCGTAACCAGGTGTTAAGATTAAGAGCTGCATAAAAAACAAATCTCAAAAGGTTAGTAACCAAAGGGGAATCATTGTTGAATGGAGATGCCTCTGTTGGGTTCCTCAGAGATTTGTACTATGCCTGAAAGGACTGAATTTTTTTATGAATGATCTGTAAGTAAATATAAAATCACCTCTGGTATGATTTATGAAGGACAAAAGATAGACTAGTACATAATGGTGAAGATCTTGAAGTCATACTGTGTTACTTGGCAGCTTATGCCCATCAAATAAAATGTGTTTTAATACAGTCAAATGCAAAATTATACATCTAGGAACAAGAAATGCAGAACTTATGACCATATACCTTAGAAAGCAATGCCGCAAAATGGTCCACAGTCATTTAACATGATCGTATGGTGCAATACTGTGGCAGAAAATGCTACATGAAAATAGGAAAGCAGTGAGTAGGAAAGTGAATATTACCTGTGCATGACCTTGATACTAGAACAGTATATACCAGGGGGGGAAAATATAAAAATAAAAATAAAAAAAAGATCTTTCCTTGAGAGCCTCTGCCAGGGGGAAAAGAGATGGCATCTTGGGAGCCATGTATGTAGCACTGTGCAATTTTACTTTCACTTTTTCCCAAAAGCAGAGACTTAAGCAGCAAAAACTACAGTTACCAACCCAAGTTCCAGAAGCTCAATTTTGGAACAAAAGATGCATGTTTATGCAAAAAACAATAGTACTTGGTACTAAAGAGTTATTTAATTTATCAGAGAAAGAGATAATGAGAACAAATGTGTGAAATCTGAAGCTAATAAAATTCAAAACAGAAAGTCAGTATCATCATTTAACAGTGTGAGTGATTAACCACTGGAACAAAATACCAAAGGAAGTGGTAAATTGTCCATCGTTTGAGGTGTTCAAATCAAAACCAATGCCTTTTGGAAGATACGCTGTAGCCAAATACAAGGTTTTATGTTCAATACAGTGTTAATTGGGTGAAAATAAATTCGCTATAATGTACAGGAGGTCAGATTTAATAGCCTCTTTTGGCTTTAAACTTCAGGAATCAATAAACATAATGCAGTAATTTCAGTAGTGGCTTCCCTAGTCTGCCTCCTCTGTTCTTGAATAAAACAATGAAGGATGATGGCACTTACTTTATATTCATATCTATTTATCCAGACCTGGAAGTAGCAACCATTTTTTAATTATTTTAAAATCTTATTTTACCTCACAATGAGAATTGGTGGTAGTGAATATGCAGTGAAGGACGGAATACATAAAGGAAAGCACAATAGTGTCCAGTTACTGGACCTCACTGCCATGTCTCACCAACCAGACTGGTCATAGTAGATATCAGTAAAGGCAAATCATATCATTACTATTATATTTTGAAGTAGGTTAGTTATATAAAACCTAAAAAAAATCCTATGTATATGAGACTCATATAATCCTAAACTCATTTCATCTGCCTTTTAATGCACTAAAAGTGTAAAACTGAGCTCCTAAACCTTGGCTCAGCAGAATATACTTCCTGCCTTGAAGAAGAATTAGATTTTCTAAAACCCTATCAAAGTGTAGTACAAGCCCTTTAGTTTTACTTTCTTATGATGGACTACTTCTTAAGTTTCTTCTGCCAGTTCTGGTACATTTCTATTTTATGAGATCACTGACTGATATGGCTGTAATTTTCTCCAGTGTAGAATTTATGTACACTTTCAATGGCATGACAATTGATAAGATGCTATTATTCTTGCAGATAATATGTTGATGCCAGTGTCACCTGCTTCTGAGAATGCCAGGTACATCACTCAGTGGGCAAAACATTTACCCAGGGACTCATAATACAGTCACTTATAATCAAAACACTTTATAACTAATTGGCCATTGCAACAGCTCTGAAAAATAGATCTGTTACCATCTGCCTTTTACAGATGATGAAAGGAAAGGACAGACAAGAAATAACACTCCCATGAACACCCAGTAAGCCAATGTTAGAGTCAAGACAGAATCCAAAAATTTCTGATTCCTATCACATTGATTTCATGTGTGGGTTATTAAAAATACATCAAATTCAATAGCAAAATTAATTCCTCGTAGGGTGTGTCTACACATGCATTTGATGTGGGAGCAAATAAGCTACTTGACAGTTACAGATTCCAGGCAGGTATCTACAGGTGCAAGGAAGTGGAAGCAGATTTGCTGCTAATGGCAGCAAACTTCTGCCACTTCCTGGGGCCCTGAAATGGGCCTCTGCCACTACCAAGGGGGGCTCTAGGTTCCCCCTGGCTGGTAGCCCAGGGGCTGGCAGGGAGCACTGGGACAGGAGACAGCTGTCTCCTAACCAAGGCTGAGACATTGCATTCTGCCCCCAACAGCTGCCTGCTGCCAGGCTGGGGACAATGCCCCCATGCCATGGCAGCAGGGAGTTCCTGGCCCCGGCTTCCCAATTGGGGTCAAAGTACTTAGCAAGAGCTGCAGGGGAGGGGAAGGTCCCACCCCCTGCCCTGATCCACCGGTGGGGCAGCTAGCAGCTAGCTCAAAGCTAGCTCAAATCTAGTCCAGCAGATTGGGGCACGGGGCTGGGACCTACCCCACCCCCGAAGCTCTTTCCAAGACCAATGCCTCAATAACCTGATTGTGGAACAGGGCTGGGGCCCACCCTGCCCATAATTGGGACAGTTCCCAACCACTGCTCTGCAATCATGGTGTAGGGGCTGGAGAGCCTATTTCCCACTCAACTCTTATCACAGAGCTGGGCAGGGAGCAGGCTTCTCAGCCCCTGCCAGCAGGGATCTCCCAGTGCCAGCTCCATGACCATGGGGCCAGAACTGGGAGATCCTTATCTTCCAGCATCAGCTCAGTGGTTATGGAGCCAGCACTGGGAGATCCTTATCTCTCAGCCCCTGCTTCACCATCATGATCAGGGATTGGGGGGCTGGGAGATCCTTATCTCCCAGTCCCAGCCCCACAGTCATGGAGAGCTTATAAGGTCTTATAGGGATCTCCCAGCCCCTGCTCCCTGATTGCAATCTAAGAGCGGGGGGGGGGCTTGGAGCTCCCTGCTGCAGGGGTATGGGGACATAGTCTGGACCCAGGCTCTGGTGGTGGAGTCTGCCCTGGCAATAGGCAGCTCCTGGGGGCAGGGAGAAATCTCTTGCCCTCTGGTGGCTAGCTGACTGGGAACAGATTTGCTCCCAGTCAGGCATCTACACAAGCTCTACTGCACAGTAAGTAATCACAAGTAAATTTATTACTTGCATTTGCAAGTAGCAAATTTACTCACAATTAGGGAGGTTTACTGTGCAGTAAGCATGTGCAAATGTAGATGCACATGCTTACTGTGTAGTAAACTACGCCACTGAGTAGTAAAGCATCTTGTGTAGATGCACCCATTTGATAGTGGGTTTTTAAGCCTAGAAGTGCCTTAGGACTTTAGAAAGGGTGGAAGTGACAAGTCTGAGAAAATTGATGAACAGGGTAATACAATAGTTATGTCTCAGAATTGTACTAGGTCCATTGTTAGATATTATCCCTACATGAAAAAATGTAGAATTAATTATACACAATGCTGCATGTTTGCCCAATCTTAAACACCCAAAAGCATCTTAACATAAGTTGATTCTTATCATTTCTTGACATAAATCTGATCAGGAGAACACCATGATGCATAAGAAAGTGATTCATAGATTCATAGATTCTTGGGTCGAAAGGGACCTCAGTGAGCCATCTAGTCTGACCCCCTGTCCCTGGCAGGCAAGAAAAGGGTCACCAAACCTGGGGTCAGGTGAACCCAGCCAGGTGCCTGTCCAGTCTCCTCTTGAAGACCCCCCAAGGATGGGGCAAGCACCACCTCCCTTGGAAGCCCATTCCAGATCCTGGCAACCCTGACCGTGAAGAACTTTTTTCTAATGTCCAGTCTAAACCTACTCTACAGTAGCTTATGGCCATTGTTCCTTGTTTTTCCAAGGGGTGCCCTGGTAAACAGATCATTGCCTACTTCATGTTGCTCTCCCCTTATAAATTTGTACACCGCCACAAGGTCCCCCCTCAGTCTTCTCTTGGAGGGGCTTAACAGGTTGAGGTCCCTTAGCCTTTCCTTGTAGGGCCTTCCCTGCAGGCCTCTAATGAGATGAGTGGCTCATCTTTTGATATTTCTATCAGTAATATATATGTTAATCTTTTAGTTCAAAATCTCTGTAGTTGTATCCTGGAATTCCCACAGTGCCAACAAAATATTCATGCATGTCCACTTGAAGACAGGGAGGGTTAAGATGCAGAATTTCTATTTTTAGAGATTTTGCTATGCTGACAGAGTGGCCCTTCAACAGCTGGCCTGCACATATGCCCATTTGTGTATCTCTGATGATAGTGATGTAATACTGAACAAAAATACTGATTCTCACAAGTTCCTTAGCTCATACAAGGAAAAATTTGTCCATTCTTGGCAGGAATGTGCAAACATGTTCATGTGAAAGTCTTAAAACCTGGAGTTTCTTGAACATGACTTTGCTTTTTTTGTTTAAAGTTTAAAGGTTGTAAGATGTGACAAATAACTTGCCATTTTCACTAGTAACTATCCATCATGTTAATTATCACACTTTTCATTAGCAAAATAACTATGTAAATTTGATACCCTCTAGTGAAAGCTTAGAAAAACTGAGAACAACATCAGAGTGGAGAGGTCATAGTTGCCAGGGAGAACACGGGTACTTTTGGAGTATCCAAAGTGAAGAGTTAGTATACTAGTCAACTGATCTGTAGAGATAATCAAGTCTCTGATTTTATAAAAACCCATCTGGGGAAATCAGTAGGTGGTTAATGGAAACATAACCATAACAAACATTATTGCTTAACCCTGCTGTTTAAGGAACACAGCATGATGGAAAGCACAGAATTATTTACCCTTATGACTGTGCATTCCATGTATGATCTACCTTTGATAATAAATTACCATAACATCTTTGCGAAACCAATTTATGAGCCCATTTTATATATTAATTTATGAGTGTCCCTTCAGACCGTATAAAACTGAGTGTACGAAAAATGTTTCACATGCAGTTGTGCAGAAAAATAATTCTCAGTTTACCTACAGGGAAGACTAAAGTATAGAATCCCATATATGCTGCATAATGGAGACATTTGCAGACCATAAGACTTTTCATGATATACATGGTACATTGTTTTAAGAGGCTTTACAAGAACCTGATACATGACAGGTTGATTTATTTCTTCTGCTTATATAAACGCATACTCTTGTGTCTAGTAATCTTAAAATGATATTGTGGAAATACATGTACAATTATTAACCTTTTGCATGTTCTGTTATTGGATTTATTTCAATACAGAATATGAAGTTTGATGATACAGAGTATTACTAAACATATATTCAACACCGACAAGTGCAAAGGGATGCACTTGGGGAAGAACAACCAGCACCATACCTACAGGCTGGGGAACTCCATTCTTGTCAGTACGGAGACAGAAAAGGATCTTGGAGTCATCATTAACTCCAAGATGAACATGGGCCGGCAGTGTGGGGAGGCAGTCAGGAGGGCCAACTGCACCTTGTCATGCATCCAGAGATGCATCTCGAGCAGGTCCAAGGAGGTGATACTCCCCCTCTCTGCAGCACTGGTCAGGCTGCAGCTGGAGTACTGCATCCAGTTCTGGGCGCCACACTTCAAGAGGGATGTGGACAACATGGAGAGGGTCCAGAGGAGAGCCACTCACATGGTCAGGGGGCAGCAGGGCAGACCCTACGAGGACAGGCTACGGAACCTGAACCTATTCAGCCTCCAGAAGAGAAGGATGAGGGGGGATCTAGTGGCTTGTTACAAACTAGTCAGGGGGCACCAGCAGGCATTGGGGAAGTCCCTGCTCCCCCGAGCACTACCAGGAGTGACCAGGAATAATGGTCACAAGCTGGCAGAGGGTAGATTTAGGCTAGATATCAGGAGGTGCTACTTCATGGTCAGGGTGGCTAGGATCTGGAACCAACTTCCAAGAGAAGTGGTTCTGGCTCCTACCCTGGGGGTCTTTAAGAGGAGGCTAGATGTACACCTGGCTGGGGTCGTTTGACCCCAGGACTCTTTCCTGCCATGGCAGGGGGTTGGACTAGATGATCTACTCAGGTCCCTTCCGACCCTAGAAACTATGAAACTATGAAAAGTGTAAGTATGAAAAAACTGAATATTAACAATCCACAGCCTATTACTATTTACAGTCACCATTTTAGAGCTATCTATGAATTGTGTTCTGTGGACTCCTGAAAAAAATGGTCAACTAAAACAAAAATCTTATGTGTAATGTTCATTTACCATATCCAACATATTATTTTCAATAGCACTTATTTTTATTTTGGAGTCCCCTGTGGTTCAGTGGTCAAATCCTTGTCTGCCACAAAGGAGACCTTGATTTGATTCCCAGACGCTTATATAACTACAGCTATGGAGGCAACAAACATCTGGACACAGTCTGGATTCTGTCTCAGTGGCCTAAAGGGAGGATGGAAGGTCTGGGCAGCTTCCACTCCTCCAAAAATTCCTGCCAAGGCATCAAAGGTTTGGGTGGCCCTCATGCATACACCATGATCCAGGAGGATTCACAGTTGCCACCACCACAATTTTTATTTAGATAAGTTGTTGAGTTAAAACATATTTTTACACATTCGCAAAGTACTGCACTGATCATGGTTAACAAGTTTATGAAATCTAGCGTTCTTTACTTTCTAAAGACTTGTTCCAGAAGGGCTGAAAAAATAGGGATTCTTAGTCAAAGAAGTTCTCCCATTGACCATGGGAGAATCAAGAAACTAATCTTTTTCTTGATTATGTATTTATCTGAGTAGTGAATGTAATCCTTCAGCAGTTTTAACAATTTCAATTTTCAAATCAATAATATAGGAATATACATAGGAGGGATGCATATTCATAGTTTTCTTGAAATGCTACAATAGAGCAAAATGCATGGAGATCCAGCGACAAATAATCATGCAAGTAGTCACAGCAAATTCAAATTTTGTGAATCAGATACTCCAGTTTAATTCAATAGGGTTTCTCATTAGAGGAAGAGTTTGTACAATCAGACTGTTATGCTGTTACAGCTCAGTGTCAAAATGTGTGATATGAATATGGACATTTTATTACAAACATTCCCTTAATATTGTTTTCAAAATGAAAATTTGAGTGATTAGTGAAAAATTCCATAAACAGCACTTATGCAAGTCCCCTCTTCTCTTCCCTTACCAAAAAAAAGTGAGTCTAACTGTAGTTGCCTTGCTCTTTATTTAAGCTAAACAGCACAACAGTGTGGATGTTAAGAGAGAATGAAAAGAAAGTACAGGGCAGTAATTGGACTATCAACTCTACATACTGGGATACTCTATATGCCACTTTCTCAAATTATATGCAGGCTGCAGCTTACTCCAGAATTATCTCCTTGACAACCCTCTTCTCCTCATCTTGAAGATTAAATTAGGTTAGTTCTTTGACTGACAGCATAATATATCTTGGAGACTTTACTAGTAAGTGGTACATGTCTTCTGCTTCATAATCAGAAGTCAGTCCCAGTCTTTAGCTACCTACCCACTTTATTTTCTTTGACTGATATTAGGCATTATTGGTATCTGTGTTTATGGGTATCCTAATTCTAGACTGTTTCGAGTTTTTCTAATTTTTAGTTCTGATTGTTGTTAATAATCCCTACTAATGTTCATACATCGCCACATTAGTTCCCTTCCTCCCCCCTCCTTCCCCGGCCTTTGGAACATACTGAACCAGGTTTGGGGGATTTGTACTCACTTCTTACACTTGAATCTGCTAAGGGAACTCTTAGGTGTGATGCTCTATGGATTTGTTAATGAATTACTGATATTAATTGTAGTTAATTTTTATATTAATTAAGCAATACCATTGGAATGCAGGCAAAGATTACATGGAGATTATACTGTTCTATTGGTAGACAGTAGTCTCTGGAGGCAACTACTGAAAGACAAGGACTCAAATGAGGCAAAATAGCTGGGTTGCATAATAAAGCTCAGTTATGAGATGTGTAGAACCTATTCATTTTTAAGGGTAAATATTTCAGCTTGGAGTACAAGTTTCAATATTGAGGTATCTAGGGACAGAGGGTAGAGACAACTGGCATCTGAGTTGTATGGAATTGCACTGAACGAAAGGAGTAAAACAGTGCTGAGGTACTGTTCATGAAATAGTCCTACTCTATTCAGTGGAGTGGATGCTTCCTGCCTTTCATTTGGGTGATAGGGAATAAACTCTTGAGGTATGTGTATCATGTCATTGCCATTCAGCATTCCCATTACAGGCAGTCCTCAGACCTATGAGGTGGTTCTGGAAAACTGCGCCTTAAGTCGAAACGTTGTAACTCAGAATGAATTTTTCCATAGGAACAGCGTTACAAATGGGGGATTAGTTCCGTTATGATGGTCGATACTGTGTGCAGCTGGTAAGTGATGGAAGGGGAGGGGAAAAGAAAGTGCTGTGAGGGGGGCAGATCAATGCCCGTGGTGAGGGAGGGGCTGGGGCTGCTGAGCGAAGGCCAGACAGATGTGGGGAGAGGAGAGGGCAGCGGCTTCCACTACTGCACGCTGCTTGTCTGGCAGCTCAACTAGTGGTTCCCGCTGCTTCTCCCACTGCTGGTCTGGGAGGGCATGGGGGGCTGTGCCCCCAGATCTGCACAGTGAGGGACAGGTGGGGCTAGGACTGCACCAGGCTGCACTCTGGGTGGGTGGCAGGGGCTATGGTGAATTTTTGGGTGGCTGCAGCACCCCCCATAACCCCTGCTCTGCCATCCATCCTACCCCAATCTGGGGGCACATGCCCCCCCATGCCCTCAAAGCCACAGCTCATCCAGGGAGCAGCTCCTCCCTCTGCATGTTGCTTGTCCAGAGGCTGCACAGTGGCTCCACTCCATGCCTGTCCTGCCTCAACTGGGCAAGCAGTGGGAGGGCATAGGGGGTGTGTGCCCCCAGATCTGGGCAGGGTGGGAGGTTGAGTAGGGTCTATGGGGGATGCAGCCACCTAAAAATTCACTGTAGCCCCTGCCGCCCACCCAGAACACAACCTGATGCAGCTCCAACCCCACCTATGCCACTCTGTGCAGATCTGGGGGCACATCCCCCCCATGCCCTCCCAGACCAGCGGTGGGAACTGTCAATTGAGCCTCCAAATGAGCAGAGCATAGTGGTGGGAGCCACCCCCACTCCCAGTGTGCCCACCCAGCCCTGGCTGAGCAGCACTTACCTCAGCCCTGGTCCCTCTCTCACTGTGGGGAGTGTTGATCTGCCCCCCATGCTCCTACCCTTCCACCACTTACCAGCTATGTGCCATATCAACCATCATAAAGATGAAACCCACGTCAGAACATTGAAATGGGTGTCAATTTATGAACGTCGTATTTGTCACAACTTGAAAAGTCGTAAGCTGAGGACTGCCTCTATTTTAATTTTCTTTTTACATCTAATCCTTCTAATAGGTGCAATTCACTGTAGCCTATGTTCAATGTGGTCTAGGTTCCTTTTCAGAATCAATAAAATGACTAGATGCAACCCCCAGCTATACCTCATCAACTCTCAAGTTTTAGGAATTTACTATATTGTCGGTGTTTCTTACACTCAGTGGAACTCAGGAAACTTGGGCCACAGAAATACTGCAAATACTTTTCATTTGACAAAGGACAGTAATTATATATATTAGGGCAATTGGTAAAACCCAGATAGGGTGAAAGGATCACGGGCATGCTAGAATCCCAGTTATGAACTTCCAGCTTGTTGCAATGATAAGATTCTTATTCCTTTAAAAAACAAACAAACAAACAAAAACATTTCATACACCCACAGCCTTACAAAGCCAACAGGGTTTAGTAGTGGCCAACGGCAAGCCAGGATATTGGTCTCTTCACCTTGTTTGCTTCAGTCCAGCAAAGTCTACCTCACCTGATCAGTGCCATGAATGAGATTAATTGCTGCCAGTCCAGTCCCCAAACCATCTCTGAATAAGTTTCAGTCTCCAAACAGAAAATCCATAAAAGAACAGTGCACATAGCAAAGACCCTTCAGGCCTGTTGTTGAATTTGGCTAACTGCCCAATCAGAATCCACTACCTGTCAGCTCAGGGTGACCCACTTCTTGTAGGCTAAACATTTCACACTCCCCTGCCCTTCATAAATACATTTACATGCGTAGTATAATGTTTCCAAAAACAGAACAGAAATTTCATTTCAAACATCACAACATAAGACACTGCACAGAAATACACTGGCGCAAAAGTAGAAGATATGTGAACTAAATCTGCCAGAGCTAGCTACTTTTCTCTTTTTCCTATAGTGGGAGTAGGGAACATCTTTCCTCTTAAGCCTTTTGACTCTGATGCTTACACTTATATTCTGCATATTATCATGTATCTGAAGGTTACATTTTAAGGGGAAGAAGTCTTATAGTTAAAGAACAATTCTGCAACTTAGAAGACCAGGGCTCTATTCCCAATTCCGTCTTTAGACTGCCACTGTGCTTTCAGTTGATTATCACCTCTCTGCCTCAGTTTCTCAGTTTGTAAAGAGTTGGATAAAGATCTCTGATGGGAATGTTGTAAGGATATATTTATTCATACTTGTGAGGCAATCTGAACTTCCTGGATGCAAAGTGCTGCAGGGATTGAAAGTACTTTGTCCTTTCATGAGAAACTTGCAAATGTTGTTTTGTATGTGAGAAAACTCTGAGCAGTTCTGGAAACGATCTGAAACAACATATATTTATCTCAAAAAAAAAACACAATTAGAAAAATGTTTTAATTTACTCTACACACGTCCTTCCCTATAGACTTAATATTTATAGTATTTGCCTGTTTATTTGGCTCTACATTAGCTAGTCTCAGTCCTAGAATTTCAAGCGAATGCGTATAGCTTTAGCCCAGACCAGTCTGGATCTCTGTTATCATGGCATTGTGAGTTTATTTGCTATCATTATATATGATATAGCTCAGAGGTTATATGGATTATCAGCATTCGGGTACAGTTGTTCCTGGCTCATTTGAGAAATATTTGAGAAGAAGTTGCAAGGTCTCTTCCAGCTCACCTGATTTTACCAATCTTGTCACAGTTACACTCCTGACATCGTTGACCACAAGGACTGCTCTTTGTAGCTCGTGACCTCCCACTGAGAGAGAAAAGATGGCAGGAGAAAGTAGGAATATGCCACTGAAAATTTCTCTTGTTCAGCCAGAACTAGCTATACATGCAGAAAGCAATGTGCTGCATCTTGTGCTCCGTAATGCCTAGGTACTGTTCCTGAGCATCTCTTAGGAATTACCTAATGAAGGCAAGCTTCTTAATCATACGGTTTGGTCCTGAAAGTGATACATATTTGTCCAACCAAACTGAAAAGAACGTAAGAAGATAACTCTAGAAAATCTACTTTCCTGGCAACAGCAGAAGGGTAGATCTGCTACTTGTTCCAACAACTGTGGGGAACACAATGATGTGGTCATAATATACGTCACAGCCGCTAGCTTTCTCAGGCATTCAGAGCTCCTGGTGCTGGTTTTGGCTGAGTGAGGCTGATGTCTTAGGACTGTTGAAGAATATACTCCTGCAAGCAATGAAATCTCCTCCTCTTTATTACCAGCTGCCACTTGGGGTCTTCCAAAAGATCTGGGGCTTTAAACGGATTACTATCAGGAAGAAAATGTTGGCAAGATACCACCAACTTGGATAAGCAGTGGATGGGAGGAAAAAGAGATAGGATAACTCTGCTACCAAGAGGTGTGTGAAGGGAGAATGGAGTACAGGTACAGGACATACACTAAGGAAATAACTTTCCTGATGTAACAGAATGCTTGGTCAGCAAGAGGAGCATTAACCTCCTTAGCAGTCAACCCCAATTTCCAAAGGCTAGGAGGGAGCTGCCCGAGATGTGGTTAAAAAGTAATGATTTATAATATATCAATTCCTGATGGACTCCCAGTATTTCTCTTCATACAGTTCTTTTCAAGAAGATATCTTTTAAGCTACTACATTAATATCTTAAATCAATTTTACACACAAGAAATCTTGAAAAGATGCTATCAATAAAACATATTGACCTGATAAAAGTCTGTGTGACCTTTGCTGGTTTGAACAGGCTACTAAAAGCTGCTTTTGGTTACAGTAGTATTCTGTTTGCCTTAAAACAAACATATCTTTAAATGAGTCTGACAAATGAATCCTCAATTTCTTAATCTTAACAAAAACTGTATTTGAGTTTCTTGTTAGTATCTTTTTCGAAGTCAACTTCCTTATACAAGTAAGTTATTTTACTTGATCACAGGATCTAAGATTCAGATGCTTTTAGACAAGTGGATAATTTTACACACTGGGAATACTCACAGGCGTAAGTGTTTGCATAAATGTTTTTGTCTATCAACCTATATGTGCTTGAAAACTTGTGGTGTGGTGGGATGGGTGGGAAGGAGAGGGAGTAGCAACAAAATGTACGACTTGCTCTATAAATACACACAATTGTATAAAATTATGCAATTTTAGTAATTTATCACAGTTGACTGTGTTAACTTGTTATTCTTCCATTCCCATATTTTAAAAAACTTGTGATGCTAGGAAATTTTTTTTCTCTGAAGTTGACCTGTGAAGAGCAGAAAAGTCTGAAATTTCTGGATCTTGGGGTTTTTTTTAGTGTCACCGATACTAAAGATTCATAATAAACAATATCACGGATTCCCTACAAATCTTTTCAAATTCATGATCTATATAAATAAAATATTCTATTTTTTTTATCCTTGTGCTAATTTCAAGTTCAACTACCCATTCCAAACTTCACTCACAGAAGCAGATAAGTAAAAGTGGAACGGTCTGTATGCATGTATTTATGGGTTAGTGTAGGGTCCAAAGTAGGATCTCTTGTACTAAAACAAACAATAATGCATTTTTTTATGTTCAATCAATAGGTATATCGCTCAATTCAAAATCCATTCCAGTTATAAAAGGACAGGTGTCCTTCAACAGGATTGCATTGGCTCCAAACTTAGTATCCAATTTTATTTGTTAGATTATTTTTTCTCCTTTCCTTGCAAATAATCCCTTTAAAAATGGTACAGTTGTTTGAAATAAAGCATAAAGAATTTGAAGCTTTATAACGGATTCCTGTTAGATCCTACTATTTTAATGAATCAAGTAAACGACACTAAGCAATGCATTAACATAGTAATGGCCAGCAAGATTATTGTTCACATGATGTATTAACAATGTACCGGCCAGCAGGAATCAGACTCTGATAATATATTAAGAATACAACATCTGGCAAGGACCCATGTTGAAGCTTCAAGCATTGCAATGCTAATTGTAGTGTTCTTCCCAAATTACTACTACTTTGACATTGCATGCATTGCTCACAAGGAGAAGGTACTTCATACTTGTCAGCCATGTGTCAGAGCACGGTTCGACATGCAATTTATACCGGAAACCCAAAGGCAGGCATAATGCCCCGTAGAAACAAAAGCTTAAGCAACCATTTTACATTCAACAAAGAACAAACAAACAAAACTCTTAGCTTGTAGGTAATAAGATTTACATTGGGAGGACGTTTATGCTCCTCAAGCTCCTAGCAGCAGCAAGCAGGCTGGATAGGATCAATTGGCAAGCCAGCTATGGCTCACCAGACATATTTCCCCCATTCCTGGCCTAAAGTCATTTCTTATGCCCAGGGAAAACTAAAGAAAAATGCTTGCTCTCACTGCAAAGCTTAAGCATTGTTTTTTATCTGGCATTTACACACATTATTCACTGTATTTTTGGAGAGCCTATACTATGCATGTAACTCCCTGCTCCCAAATGGTGTATCTGTTTACTGAACCTGAAGTCTTTCCTGATCTAATGAGGACCAGGAGAATATTTACATCCTTTCAGAAATAAAGGTTACTAACCTAATGTCCTCAAGATACTGTCTCTCACTTAATTTCCCCACTGAGAAATGTCCTTGCCTGAACAGCCTATTTCTTAGTGTTATTTCTGATACAGGTCTCTCCTTTTAAAATGTGAATTTGTCATTGTCTGGAAGGGCCTGGCTCATGACTCAGTGTGGCCGCTCCTTTAATATTGGAGTTACTCCTGTCCACCCCTTCACTGCTGATTGGTGGAGGGGCCTATTGGCCCCACTGCTTGCTGCTTGCTCGTGCTGGCCAGGAGGCAAAAAGTAAAATAAAATGTGGTTTTAAATATGCCACGGTGCTTGCCTTATACTGCTTGCTACTGAAAGGACAAGAGGCAAACACTGTGGCATATTTAAAACCTGGCCATGTGGAGCAAGTGGCAAAGCTGACGGACCCCTCCACCATTCAGTGGTGGGATGGGTAACGGGGGAAACTCCAAGACTAAAGGAGCCACCAAGCTGCAAGCTGGGCCCACGATTTAAACCAGACCCTATGCATGAGTAGCCTGGGTCATGAGTAGATGTTAACCACATCCGTTTCTGTTTCTGCTCCCTGCAGTGCCTTGCTAACGTCTGATAAAAGTAAGCTGTTGCTTACAAAAGTTTATGCGTCTTTGATTTCCTTAGTTTATAATTTGCAGCTGTACCTTGCCTGCATTCTACTTGGTCAGTGATCTTAGTTACACTGCTTCATGATCGTGGCGTTAAAATCCCCAAGTATTAATAGTGGTTTATGCATGTAAAGTAACACATACAAAAGTGGGGTTTGAAGACAAAGAATACGCAGTATTTAATCTCTAAAACCTCATGATTCTAATATCTCTCGCATGAATGTTTCACATGTGTGAGAAAACTGACTTTCATGGAGCTGCTTCTGAATGACATAAGAATCAAGCTTTTATTTTTTCCAGCATAAGTAAATATCTAATGACTGCAAAGAACATGTGGAAGCAGGATTTATACAATAATACCTTTTACTGGATCAGCTATTTGGTTGAGGGAGATGTTAGACAAGCTTTCAGGCATAAAATGCCCTTCTTTAGGCCTGGGAGAAAAGCAGGTAGAGCCTAATCTAAATACCAAGAAGAACAATTACTTTTGTTTAACCCCATTATGTAAATTAAAGTGATCACTTAAAAAGGGAAGTGGGCAGTAAACCTGTGGAGCAAAGAGAAGTTATCAGAAGCAATTACAGACCAAGTAAAGAACAATTCAGAAAGATAAGCCTAATTATGGAAAAGAACAAGAGGTCTATTATTACCTGTGGAGTACCAACAGTATAGAAGAGAGAGCAGCAAAACTGTAATGAGCTATAAAAATGTTTCTTGCAATATATGGTTTAGTGCCAGTAAAATTATCAATTTCTGTTCCCACATCCATCTTCTGAAGGTATCTTTTGAAAACAAGTGTTATGAGGTCAGAAATGTCTGTGCTGTAAAAAGTGGTTTCTCACTGATGGTTGGGTGCTTCTGTTTTTTATACTTTTTCAGTGAACATTCACTCTGGGGTGCAATGGTTGTTTAGCTTCACCAATATAAGTTTCTTGACATTAAATATCAGATAATGTAGGTGTAAAATCCGTGCATTTTGATACTTTTTGCAGGATGTGTTGATTACAGTGAGAGGGGGGATGTGTTGTCAGATTTTGCATTTCTTGCTTAGGCAGGGTGTTATTACATTTGTTGATCAGAGAGGAGTTAGCTTCTACTGTTGAGTTTGAAAGATTGAAGTCTTTGAAAGTCTGAAGACTGGCTTGAGAGAGGTAGTTAGAAATATGTACTTCATCGTTTTATCCCATTTAAATATAGGTTTTAATTGTTTGATGATTTTTCTATGATTTTTTACAGGTTCCAGTTTTCTAGAGGGGTATGTTATTTTTAAATACGGTACGTTTGTGCTGGGTTTTTTGATAGTTTGTTCACAGATGAGGTCTATTTCTCTGGTAGGATGTCTTTATTGGGAAACATTGAAGAGGTAGGTGTCATGAGTTTTGCCTTCAGAGAAGATGTGGTAGTATCTCAGGGCATGGTTAAGGAGTATATCTTTCTTGGTGTATCTGTGGATATTACCAATTTTGTGGAAGTAAGCATAGATCTGTGACTGTTTTATATACAATTGTTTCTGTGGTGCCATTCTGAATGTGGATTGTA
>NW_017728998.1:16014092-16015219 GCF_001723915.1 Gavialis gangeticus | reverse complement strand
TGGAAGTAAGCATAGATCTGTGACTGTTTTATATACAATTGTTTCTGTGGTGCCATTCTGAATGTGGATTGTAGTATCTAAGCAGTTTATGGTAGTATGACAGTGTTCCAGAGAGAATGCAATGGATAGTTGGTGAAGTTATGGTGGAAGTCAATAAGTAAATCCATATTCCCTAGATGGCCATGGCCACAATAGAGCTACAATACTTCTGATTAATACAGTATACATTACACAGTCCATACTTCATTAGAAAATGAACAATCCGCTCTTCTTCTCTTACATGACTACTAATAATTAAAGTATTTGAACTACAGCATTTTAGTAAAGCCCAGGCTGGCAAGCTGTGAAGAACTAGGTCAAATTAGGAAGTGCACTGCTGTCACCACCTATTGGTTATCCATTTAGGTATGAAAACTAAATCATTTAGAAAATGGAATTAAAGAAACAGAAGGAAGAAAAACTAATTAGAAGAATTAGCAAACACAACAGGGAAGAATTAATAAGAAACATTGCATTAGAAATCTCAAATTCAAGCCATTAATTGGGAACAATTTAAAAGTCCACTTAAGCACATGCAGGGGAATGGGAAACAAATGTGTCTAAAACTTTTTGCTTATCACTAGAAAGATTACTTCACAGAAGCTAAAACATCTAAGAGAAAAAATGAATCCTTATTCCTGGTAACATAAGTAAACTAATTTCTGACACTCTAAGACTTAATGCAAATTGCCACAGTAATTTGCCTTGTTTACTTAGGTTTACCCTAATGGACTGGGGACAGACGTTACACATACACTGGTTTAAGTGATCCGAAACTGGTTTAAACCTGTAACAGAACAGGCATTCAGTGCACACAGACCAGTTTGAAAATAGCTAAAACTGGTTTGAGATAAACCTGGTTGAACGTAGCATCAGACTGAACTGATTTGGGTCAAACTGGTTTATGCAGTGTCCGTCCCAGACCCTTTCCTGGTTTAACCTGAACCAGAGTCCCCCAGCATCCCAGATGCTTTGCAGCCCTGTACCGGGCTCTCTGCTCCAGAGATCTGGGCTGGCCCCACCCCTCTGCTCCCTTCTGGAGCTCTGGCAGAGACTGCAGGTATAGCAGTGTCTGCCTGGCTTCCCCC
>NW_017728998.1:16009325-16013862 GCF_001723915.1 Gavialis gangeticus | reverse complement strand
TTAAGAAGAGCTTGAACTAATGAGAGAGACTTTTGTTTTGCTGATGGGCTGATAAATACTCTGTTATCAACTCCCTGCTGTGTAAGTAAATGCTGGCTCCCTCGCTGGTCAGGAGCAGCAGGGGTAGGGGAGGGGGAGGGCTCACTAATCAGAGTGTTCTGCCAGGACCTGGCCATGCCTTCCACCTCAGCTCAGCACTCTGGAAGGAAAGGGAGGCTGCTCCAGTGCCTTCCCCGCCTTTCCCCCCGGCTTCTAGCCTGAGCTACTGCAGGCAGTTCTGAGATGTTTGTGCAGTTACAAACTGGTTCTGCCTAGGTAGGTTAGACTAACCTGCAAAGAGTGAATTGATTTAGGCTTTTTGAATGTCTGTCTCTAGCTTTGGTATTTGAAGGTGGATGTGTAATCAGGTACTGTCATTTTGGATTTAGGTAAATAAAATAATGGTACTTCCCTGAGCAATAGGCATGAGCACTGTGTAACAAGTGGACATCTTGGGGTCAGTCCAATCATTGGTCTGTCCACTTGTCTCAGGACTAACTGCCCACCTCCCTCACCTGCCACACCTTTGATGATACAATTGAAAAATGATAACAAGGTGGGAGGCTGTCCATTTACTTGCCCACTCAGGGCTCCCAGTCCCTACCTTTTTTTGGACTCCCTTCCCAGCTCAGGACCCTTTTGGTCCCCTCATGCCCCAAAACTGGGGCCTCATACCCTGCCTGATACTGGGCCTCAATCTCCTGCCTAACACTTGGCCTCCCACCCCACTGGAGCCTTACATCCAACTCCTTAATGCAACTCAGGCCTCACAGTGAGCCTGGAAGTTCCCCAGGTCCCTTCCTGACCTGGGCCCTGCCTCAGGACTCACAGTGAGCCTGGGCTCTTGCTTTAATTTCAGGGTGTACTCCCTTAGTTTTTCCTTTCCATAGGATCACCCACAAGGCAGTAGGGGCTGAGGCTTTCTGCCACCCCTGACTTGCCTTTCACTGGGGAGGCACAGATGTAGCATTTCCTAAATATTGCCCCACCACCAGCAGTCCCACCACACCATCCAACCCCAGCAGTGTCACACCCCAGGACCAGGATCCCCCACCTTCCCCATAGCTCCTTTCCTGTATGTCCAAGGTGTTGTGAGCAGCAGCTCTGGCCAGGTGATTTTCTCCCCTTAGTTGGTAGCAGCAAACTGCTGACTTCACTGCTCAGAGCTCTGCTCTTATAGGGAACAGCTGGGCCTTGTTCCTAGTCAGGCAGTTGTGCCTGATTGGAAGTGCAGCAATCTGCAGCTTGCTTTGCTGTCTCCTCACACCCCTGTGAGTAACAGAGCACACCCTGTGCTCTGTTACACACTGGTTGAAAAATTGTTAGCAAACAAGTCAGCTTGTGTATGGTTTATTTTTAAAATGATGCCATTTTCTAAGGGCCTTGTTACGAACATTAATTTTAATTGGCTCCTGGAGCTTTTAACCCCTGGATTATTCACATATCAACACCTGAAGCTAGCTGTAAGCACACTTTAGGCAGCTTAAAGTTATGCCACTCCACAGTAGATTTATCTCTTGGCCTTGTTACACAATACTTTTGGGCAGTTCCTGGAGCTCTTAACCCCTGGATTGTTGACACATTATCACTTTAAAGTGGTTTTAAGCACTTATTATGCAGTTGAAAGTTATGCCACTGCAGAGCAGGGTTCTCCCTCATCTGCACCACCCAGCTTCTTGTCCATTAAGATGCATCCATTCTCCACAAGTGTGTCACCCAAGTTGAGGTCCTCCAGTATCCCAGGATCACACCCCTGCCCATAGGGCAGGGAAAGAAGCCTGTCCTGTCTCACCAGCCCTCTAGTGGCAACTCACAGCTACAGCTCCTAGTCCTGCCCCTGCTCACCAGGCCTGTAGTGGCAAGTCACAGCTGTGAAGGGGGGGGCAGTCAGAGAAGGTTTCTAGACTAAGGATGTGACTGCTCCAAACTCCAATCAACATGTTTGGTTCACAGCTTAAGGTGTAACAAGGCCCTCTGATTTGTATTACCCAGCTCATGTTTCATTAATTTGTGGCCACTCCCCACAGATGAGCAGCCCAAATTGCAGTTCTTCAATGCAGTGTCCCCTCCCCCACCGTTCTGTGACTGCTCTTTAACTCTACAGCCCAGGAAGCAGTTCTGGCACCAAGCCAGCTACTGCCTTTGGCCCTGTAAGTGGCCTCCCTATCCCCAAGGCTGCAACCCAGTTGAAAAAGCCTGCGGAGTCCTACTTGCAAGGTATGACTCAAGCTAGCCTAGTACCAATCTACATTTGGGCAGCTCAAAGTACAATGTACAAGGCCCTAAGAGTCCACTCCTATTGGCTAGCATAAAACATTTGGGAGGGGATGGGAGGACAAGGATTTGGTTCCAAGTAAGTTTTAATATCTCTTTAAACAATGGCAATGATTTATTCTGACAAAAAAAAATATTTCTAGAGTGATCCTAAAATGTGAGACTGTACTTTGCAGGTGCACCATATAAAAAAGAATAAAAAGTAATAGTAAAACTAATAGTAATAAAAGTCAAAGAATAAAATGTTATACTTCTGAATTGTAATGATACCTACCTAGCTCATGCTCAGCCAGAAGTCAGTTATATACTGTATTTTTTTCACATGCTATACGTTCCCAAATATGACACACCTTGTTTTAGGGAAGGCAGAATGAAGAAAATATTTTTTCCAGCGTTATGGCTGCTTAGAGCAGGGAAAGAACCTAATCTTCAGATCACTCTCCTTTCTTCTCAAAGAAAATCTATAGTTTTGACCTTTTTACAAATGAACTGTCAGCAGCTCATGAACACTCAGGCAAAGCTGAAACAGTAGGTGCTGCTGAAGAATGGACTCCACAGATGGATCCACAATTTTAAAAGAGTTCAAAAAACAGTCTGTAGGCCTGTGACATAGGAGAAGAGACAGCAGGAATAACTAACAGACAGCAAAATTCCAGAGAAAAGAACAGCTTGATTAGTGGAACTCAAGACCATTAAAAAGGTAAGTCAAGAGTGGAATCACCTATGGACTCAAGAGCGATTAGTTGGAATCAGGTAGCTTATAATGAGGCATGAAGTCAGTTGCCTCCCTCCATGCTGCCTGAATAGACACTGCTGCTGGGCAAGGTGGGTGAAACCACGCTACTCCACTCCCCTGGATCTGTCCCTATTGGAGTCCCTCCGTCCTCCATGATACCGCAGGGGAAGAGAAGGGAAAGAAGCAACCAGCATCTTACAGTACTTCCATACTTCTATTTTGGTTAGAAAATCTGGGCATTTATAGATGTGCTCTGGGAGGTTGTGGGGCAGGGGCATTTTAACTACTGCAGCTCCAAACACTGCATAAATTAAAAGCACCCAGAACATCATGTGTACCAGTGTCCCTGCATTAAAAAATGGCTGCGGGGCACTTTAAACTAAAGCTTGTCAAACGAGCTTTAATTTAAAGCACCCCGCCACCATTTTTCACTGCGAGGATGCTGATACACATGACGCTGGAGTCTGCTGGAGTGCGATAATTACCACACTCCAGCCGACTCAATTAATCGAGTCTGCTCTGACATACTAGTTGCAGCTCATTGGAGCACCCTTCCTGCACTTGTATAGGAGCCCTCCATTTCCCTGCTTGTGACATGAATTCCAGTTTTGGACGACTAATTTGTTGAGGGAAGATCTGGGCACCTTTACCAGATTGAAGTCACTGGCAACATTTTTGAAGAAAGGTTCGACTCAGCCTGAAAGGGGGTATTGGACTTTGGGCTTAAGGGTTCCAGCAATACCTAGCTTCATTTAGACTGAGAGGTTCAGACTGGGAATCTCCTGTACAGGCAGAACAAGTAAACACACCCATTGTCAAAAATAAGCCTCCAATACAACAACAGGGTTCATAGTTCGGCCCAAACAAATTATTAAAAATCTGCTTGTTTGCAGATTATTCCTGAACTGAAAACAAGGCTAGATTTGTCATATAGCGCTGTTCTCTCTGAATCATTCACCCAGCTCTCCACCAAAAAATAAATCTTCTCTTTGTGTAATTGAACTGCTCCCTAATTCCTTATGACTGACCAATTATTTAAGTGTAAAGTTAATACTATATATAGTCAATCTGCTCACATTTTCTGCCACACAAGGATTCTCATTTTATGTACTAAAGTTCTCAATTTTACTTAAATGATGCCAAATAAATTAACATCAAGGTTTCTGCCTGCTAGTTTGCTGAAAGAGACATGTCTTTTTAGATATCTTTTAAACCAGCTCTGACATTTTAATGGGATATAATTATTATAATGAGAAATCCATTATAGAGACAGGATTGAGGTCATATTAGGGAAACATCCTCACCCCCCCCCTTGTTATCACATGTAATGAAGTCTGTTGATCCTTTAAAATTGATTTAGATTTTAAAGAAACAAAATGATTATAAAATGCTCACACTTGTACAAGAAAGCAAGTCTAGCTTACAAACATTTTTGTTTTGTAAGTCTATGAGAAATCATTTCACATCTCTATTGGCAGTCATTTTGAA
>NW_017728998.1:16000678-16004325 GCF_001723915.1 Gavialis gangeticus | reverse complement strand
ACAAAATTATAAAATGCTCACGCTTGTACAAGAAAGCAAGTCTAGCTTACAAACATTTTTGTTTTTGTAAGTCTATGAGAAATCATTTCACATCTCTATTGGCAGTCATTTTGAATAACTTCTAATACCATTTTGTAGGTATGCAGTCCTCAGAGAAAGATTGGAGAATCTGTGAATTCCCTCTTTAATTTATACTGTCTTCTGTTTTATTGATCCATCAAACGATATAAAATTTCCTTTGCAACAGTGATCTGTAGGAAAGCTTTTTCTTTATTTGTAGCTAGTGGAGGTTTAAACTGCAATAATCAGAATAAAATTTAGTTTGCTTTTTGTACACGCACTATTTATTTACTGTAGAAACTTGCACGGGAAATGTAACTGTACACAAAACCATTAGTATTCTGTTGGGAGGATTTGTGTTTTGTGTTGGAGGCAGTTCACATTAAACTCAAGGTCTTAATACTCCTTTGAGGCTTCTGAAGCCCCATGGCAACTCTTGAAAAGACTTTTATTTCTTCAGCATATGTAAATTGGATAGGGTGAAGTCAATGTGATTTAAAGCTAACATCTCTTCAAGAACTCAGATGAGACAAAGGTTTTATTAAATGAAATAGAGGAAATTGAAGTTCCAACATTTCAGTGTAATGTGATCATGAAGATGGAAAATAATATTTAGTGAAATTAAAAGTGCAGGCTTGAAATTTACATCACTCTTAATCTACATCTGTTCTTTTCATTTAATTTATCTGACATGCCCCACTTCTTTCAGGGGAATTATGGAACAAGATCTATTGGATATAGGGATATTAAAGAAGCTGCTTTTGGGTCACACAGTGATTTATGCCACATCGTTTATATCATGTTAATCAGACAGAGATGTTACTAAATTTCAAAGAGAAAATACAAAGAAGCTGTATCATTCAGACACACACACACACACGCACACAAATAGCTTTGCCAATGTTTTTACTTACATTTAATATAATATTTACAGTCATCTGTCCAACACTGTTATTTTATATTGCTTAAAGTGGGGAAATTATTTTTCTTCATGAAGCCTTAGCCTGAAAATACAGAGCCTGATTGTAAATTATTTCCATTTGAAAAGTGAGAACATTTAACATTCATTGAGAACTTGTCTGATTTAAAATGGTCTAACATTAGGGCTTAGTGAGATATTAGTATTTGCCACAGCTTGATCTATGACCTGTACCAAGTTATTTGTGTCACAAAATTATTTTATCCTATGTAGCTCATCAGAAATTCTTAACTACTTGCTACCATTCAAATGACTGCATTATTTGCTAACATGTTGCAAATACTTCTTTTCCCCACATTTGGAAAAGTTTAAAGGAAGCAAAGAGGAGATAAACTTATGTAGAACTTGTTCACAGCAATTTGAGTTTTAAATTAATACACTTTTGGGCTGGTAAGACCACAAGGAAAAACAAACCCTGCAAATGTCAGAAAGGGAGCTTTCACTCTTGCAGCTGCAGCAAATGGACTCATGGACTTTTCTGTTCTTAGAGGTATTGGCAGGTGTGAGGCACTGGATCAAGGAGGGTCAAGAGCATTATTTTATTCCTAGACAAGTTTTTCAGGCCCCTTTTTCAGACACATGCTCTTGTGCATCCTAATGTTTAAATACAGTTTTTCTTCTCCACATTATAACACACACATTAAGTATTTAGATGCCAAATTACAAATTCTGGCACAAAATCTTGTGAACAAAGTGTCAACCACCATTCTGGAAGCTGATTTTTAAGGTGGTTTTGAACAGGCTCAAATACTTTATTACCAAAACAGCATTTAAACATCTTACTTATCTTTTGCAATTTCTAGAGCCCCTTTTATGCTAGATGCTGGACACTGGCATAATTAAGGTATAAAACCAGCCTTAAAAAGCTTGTAGTCAAAGGTTACTAAGGTCACTCACCTTGCCATGCACCCAGAAAGTGCCTTCTTACTTCTCTTGCATAATCTATCCATATCATAGATAGCAGTGCACAGAGGTGCTATTTTTTTTCTTCCTCACAGCAGGAGCGGGCTGAGCTAGCTTCAGCTAAGGATGAAATTCTGCATCAGGTAATGGGAGCTAGTGCCCCTGGACAAAGGGAGCTATCACAAGTTTGAATCTGAGCAATGAGTCTGCTTTTGTGTGAGCCCAACAGTGCACTACCCCTTACTTACGTTTTGTGCCAAGGCCAGAGTTAAATCCTGAGAAGGGCCATATTATATCCATTTTAAAAGTGAGGAAATGAGGCACAAGGAAAAATGCCTTGCCCAAGTCACATAGAAAGTCTAGTTCTTTAACTACACAGCTCTGAAGAAAGCACAGCAAATAAGAAACAAGAAAAAGTTATAAGTTTGCAAATACTGTATCTCCTTCCACAGAACAGCCCTAAACTTTATTATGCATCTTGTTTTCAAAAGACAGAATAAAGTGGGGGAAAAACATTTTCCCAGAGTTTTAGCTTCCTAGAGCAGGCATAAAGTTGGCCCTCCCTCCCTTTCCTGCTCAGCTAAAAGTGAAACCATGGATCTCACTGAAGACTGGTCCCCATGGGGGGATCTGTGATTTTGGAGAGAAGAACAATGAGTCATTAAATCAGTTGACTCCCTCAGCTTCTTGAATAGTAATGCAACAGTTGCTGCACTATAGAGCAGGAATCAAAGCAAGGTGTTTGTATTACAGTCATAAAACCAGCCTTTTCACTTAATACACACCCCCAATGTTGGGGGGGAAGAGTTGATTTTGGTGGGAAAAAGTTTATGTTGTACATCAGAAAACACATGATATAACTGTACCTCTCTTAACACCTGCATTAGCCAGCATTTATGAACTTGATGTTGGAAAACCTTCCTGAGACACAAAGGATTCAATCAAATACAGAACATCAGAGCATATAGGCAGGGCCTTTGGAAGATATTCAGGTAGGTAGTGTAGTATAAAGACTGGCTTTTTTTAAGAAAAGCTAATTTGGGTAGGGGTAGCAGTATAAGTGCAAGAGCACAGAGATTAGTGTACACTATGATAATTTACCCAGCCAAAATGTGCACGTGCAGCCAGATTAGAACTGGTCACTGAGCTAGCTCATTTAAAGCTAGTTTGTAGACTTTCATACTACACTTCAGCCCAGACATACCTTTAATCTGTAGGCTGTCCCCTACAGTACGAGGAGTAAAAGATTTCTAGAAACTTTCCCCATGAGGAAAAACAACCAGAGCTGGTCATTTCCCTAGCACTGTGATCTATAATTAAGTATTTCTTTTACTAGGACCTAATCCACTCTTACTATCTGTCTGGGCTCTCTGTTATTCAAGAGTGATAGATTAACCCAAGCAGATGTAGTCAATTATAAGAAAATGTCACTCCCGAATTAAGACCAAGAAGTGTGGGAGCAAAATTTGGGTTTTTCCACACACTGGGCTATACCTATAAATCTCTCAAACCAGGTTAACAGGCAGGCAGATTGAAGAAAAACATGAAGACTAGACCAGACCTCAGGCAAAAAATACATGTACAAATGCATGCTGTATGCATAATAAACCAGTCCTCAAATGTTTAATCAAAATATGCATTGATTTCAACTGAGTACAGTCAGTATCATAATTCATAATACAAAATAGATAACCAGATACTTCTT
>NW_017728998.1:15983536-15995678 GCF_001723915.1 Gavialis gangeticus | reverse complement strand
GTATGCATAATAAACCAGTCCTCAAATGTTTAATCAAAATATGCATTGATTTCAACTGAGTACAGTCAGTATCATAATTCATAATACAAAATAGATAACCAGATACTTCTTACAGTGTTAGGGGAATTACAGGCTGTGATTTTAAGTGTAGAAATCAATGGGAGCTCGGACTGAGAAAGGACTTCAAAGAATGGCCTTGTATGGACTCAACTCAAAATGCCATTGTAAGGGAAAATGATTGTATGAACAACGGTTTATTCAGGTGGAGATTTCTATTCAGGTCATATATCCCTTTGCAAGTGCTGAAGACCTTACAGTAGATGGCCGTGAATACACATGCAATCCATTTACCAAGGGGCACAAGACAAAGCACGTATTGGAAATGTCTAGTTTTCACTTTGTGAAAAGCATCTGACCCAAGTATTTATTTATTGAAGTAATCAGTAATGAACCAAGTCCTCTGCTTCACCAACTGTAAAGTCAATACAACCGAAGGGTGGAGGGAGGAAATGGTGACTCTAGGATATGTGGTCCCAGGTGGCTCTGTTCCCTCAATACTGGACCAGCCAAGAGGCTGAAACAATCCTTAGCAAAACTTTCAGCTGTTCTAAACTACCCCACAGTAGCAATACAGAAAAATGGCTGAGCTATCTTAGTCTTACACAATGCCAGACTCCCTCTGACTTGTGGCCTTCATCTGGCATGCCCATCTTCTTTGACCCAACAGAATTGCTCTGTGGAAATGCTGGGGACCAGATTGCATAGACCAGATTTCATCAGAGGTACTTTAAAGCAAGGCAGCCAGATCTAGGCTGCAGACCCGATCTAAGATTTTTTTTCTGATGAGCAACTGCTATCAAGAAGATACATGCATAGAAATTAAGCAACCGTACTACTTATGGTATATGTTGCGTGATTCTTAAAAATGAGAACAAAAACATAGTCCCCTGCTACATGTTATACTTAAGACATGATTAAGTAGCTAATTATGTCTTAAGTTGAGACCCAGCCACACATTCAGTCAATTAATGGTGTGATAAAATGAGGAATAAGCCACACCATTATTTCAGGAAAAAATGTGTAATAACTTTGTGGCTCATTTCTATCATTAACTGAATATGTGGTTCAGGCTCCCCTCTGGCTGAGAGCCCTGTCAACTGTGGGCTTCCAGCCACGGTAACCTGCTACTTGCTGGTGCAGGGGGAGCCCCTTTGTTAGCAATAAGCTGTGCTTGGATCTGATGTTGGATCTCACAATAATGCCTTCTGCTATGCACATGTGGCATGAAAGGAGTCAAAGTTGCATGGATCATGCATCACATCCTATCACGCATTTACCTTAATGTCTGGCAGGGGCCATGTTGCCCACAGTTATGTAATTTGTCCACTGTCACCTCAGCACAGCTATTCCATAGAATACAACCCAGATTCATAATTATAATATGCAACCCAGTGGGAGCATCTACATGTGAAATTAATTTGTTTGAATAAACTCTGGTGCAGTTTGCACTGGAGTTAATTGATCCCAGGCACACTGTTTGAATGTGCTCCCTGGACCACAACATGCTGAGCCAGGCTGGAGAAACCCTGGCTGACAGGGGACCCGGGAGGTAAGCCTGCCAGTCTAGGGCTGATCTGACTCAGCTCAGTGTGCTGCAGAGGGGCTGACTGGGACACAAGGGTGCTCCACTGTAGGGTTAGCTGGCAGGCAGACCCTGCACTAAAGCACCCTCATGCCCCAGCCAGCCCCATCAGCATCTAAACATGCATTGCAGTACACTAAAAGCTGTCATAGCATAGTACTTGTGTTGACAAGTACTAATCTATGGTGGTGTTTACTGCGGCATAATAGGGCCACACGTGTAGACACTGGGACTTTAATAATGCAGAGCTAATTAGGCAACTCTGCACTAAACATCTCAGGTAGACATACCCAGTCGGTATAAAATATAATGAAGTGAATTCAAAATGAGCATGATATACAGATTATATGAGTTTCTAGAAATCCAGTTAACTTTTAAGACTACAAGTAAGAATTCTGAAGATGGAACAAATGGAAAAAAAAAACATGTATCTACTATTACCTTGGCCTGTCTTCACATCTTGCTCCACACAGGTACATGAAACTCTTTTAATAGTATCTGTGGTGCAGACTGAAATATGTAATATCCTAAAGTTTTGAGAAATTTCTGCATCAGCAGTTCAGATAAGAAGAGATTCTGATCAACAGGTTTTAATTCATATCCAAGCTTTGGAAATTTCCTAAGCAAAATGGGATCTATTGGCCCTTTATAAATTGGCCATTTCACATTTTTGTAATGTTTCTGGTACTTCATGAAAGGTTTAGATATTAAAAGTGAAGGAAAAATACAAGTCATAAAGCACTGAGCAATAGTTCCCAGAATGCTAAGACATTATTATTTTCTGGATTTCATGGTTTAAATTCCAGCAGTGCTATCGTCAGAGAAGAAGGTAAGTACTGTTTAAGTCAAATAAGTGTATTTATCAGTGACAATTTACAGGGGGGGCATCTACAAGAGACATTTACTGCTCAGTTAACTAATTAGCTGAGCAGTAAATGTTGACATGTGCCCCAATTAGGCCAGAGTAGATTAATTAACTACACAGAAGTCTGGTACTTGTAAATACTATCCTGTAAATACTACATACACATACTATCCTGCTATGGAGTATTTTAATCTGCAGGAGTGCACATGTAGGCATTGCCCTAGCTGGTGGAGCACGAGGGTGCTTCAGTGCAGGAGCTGCCTGCCAACTAGCCCCACACTGAAGCACCCTTGTGCCCTCTGGAGCACACTGAGCTGGTAGGGAGCAGCTGACACCCCAAGTACATTGCCACCCAGAGCTGCTCTGACCTGGGTCAAGGTGCTGCACCCCAGGCACACATGCAGATGTGGTATCTGGGAGCAGTAAATTCTGGCACGATTAATAAACTCCAGAGTTTAAGTGCACTAACAGCATGTGTATATGGATCCAGTAAGTACAAATCTAGACCCTGATATGGAAATAGACCACCTTTTGCTTCAAGAAAAGAGGCTTCCATCAGCTATGCCACAATGGTAATCACGGTATCTAAATGTTGTTTTTCTCCTTCAGGGAGGAAGATTATGTCTTTTTTCTTTTCTTTTCCAAAGATCTCTGTAGTTGTCATCTGTATTTTTCTTTCTTTCATTTTCTTGTTTTGCAAAAAATCCATGTTATGTGTCAGCTATGTATCTTAAAAAGGAAGGACCAAAACACCCATAGAAACAATACTGAACAGATATCCTGCTTTGCGCTATGGTATTTTGGTAGCAGATTAACAGGCACTAACACTGGGCAGTATTCAAGGATAAAATCAACATTAACTTTTCTGTAGAACATTTATGATTATAACCTTCATATGTCGCTATTGGTTCTCCATGAATCATGTATGCTAAGTGCACATTAAGTTGAACCATTTGACCTTATTGAGAAAGGAGGTGGAAGAACATCTGAGTCCTATTCTGATTAACTGAATAGAAAAGAACCATTTTCTTGTAGCAATTTAAGGTATTTAAATAAAAAGCCTCAGTCAACATAGTGACTTAAGAGTGATGTTGTAAAAATAGACCGAATGTGTGAAAAGCAGAAAGACCTTGATTTCCCCATTTCAGCTTTTTTTTTTTAGAAACCAAGGAACTTCATAAACAGTGACACGCAACATTGGATTAGTGCAGACCGGGGTTAAAGATAAGGATTGCCTATGTGTTAGTGCCATAAAGCCATGGTTATAGAGAGAGCTGACTTACTATTTATTTATTTATGCTTTACTCTGTGTAAACATGTATAAATATAGCGTAATGGTTACTGTTTACTTAGGTGCTCTTTTTCTGGGGTGGAGAGAAATGACAGGATTTTCCCCTTAAGGAATAAGTTTATTCTCTAAATTGAATCTTTACATGGGATAAACAATCAGAGACTATCTTTTCCATTCAAATGATATATGAACATTATACGTATGATTTGTATAGATTTTTCTCTTTTACAATGGTTTTTGACAACTCTCAACAACAGTTTATCTGATGGGTTAAATTTATCTTTCTGAAAAAGCAAAAACTTTTTCTCTATCTTCCTACAGGTTGGGAATTTAAAAAAAAGTGGTGCTTACTATTATCATTATTAATAATAATAATAAGGATGATGATTTAGGATAACAGGAGCAATAGCCAATTACATAACCATTTAAAAATTTAGTGTTGGCACAAATACAATTAAGGGAAAGCCCTGATTTTTGGATATGTAATACCTGAACTGACATTCTGGGGTATAGAAAAGGCATATATATTTCTGTGTTGTTGGAGTGTACAGAGAAAATACTCAGGACCTGAAGATGCACATGCTTATCTTTACTCACCTGAGTTATTACATTGAGTTTAACCAGACTACTCATCTGCAGATCTGATCAGTATCAATGACAGCTGAGTAAGTCTAAACATTTTATGCAAAAAGTCACACAAATTTATAGAGTTCATTTTGGCTGTGATCACTCCCTGTCTGTTCACCCTCCATGGGCATTTGAGCAATTCTATTTACTTGCACCAATTCTCTCAGAAAATTAATTTCAAGCCCTTACAGTTGAGTGACATATGTAATATAGAATAGGACACTACTGGAAAGAGCAAGAGGAGCTATTCCCCAAACCATTATCTAGAGTTCTAGCATAAAGGCAGAACCTATCATAACTAATGCAAGATCTTATTTCACCTACAGTTATCTTTGTCAGGGGTGTCAGACTCACCTCACCTCCTGAGCTGGATCAGGGCTGTGGGGCTTCTTGTGGGCAGTGGCATTGGGGCAAGCAGCAGTTTGGGGCAAGTGGCAGGTATTAACATAGTCATTAGGGGTGTGCAAAGTGGCCCGTATTTGATTCAGGTTTGGCCAAAATCGGGGACAGTGATTTGATTACTTGATTTGGATCACTGTCCCAATTCAATTTCTGAATATTCAATGCTGATTCAGAGAATCAGTGATTTGGCTATAGACACAGAGTTAAATGTTTTTTCTACATACCTCGAGGTACCAGGCATGGCCTGTGAATGCTGCAATACTGCAGCAGATGGAGCATCCCACAGGAGTGCAGGTGGTGGTGGGGGCGCATGCTCAGCTGTGAACCCAGAAGTGGACCAGAAGTACTTCCAGTCCACTTCTGGGTCCACTGCCAAGCATGCAGGGGGGCCTCCCTGCATGCCCCCAGCTTGGTGATTGGCTGTGGGGGGACCCTAGGTGTCCCCCCAGACTCAGGAGGCAGTAGTTGTCAAGCCAGTGAGGCATGGGGAGGGGCCCTGGTGCGCTGCCTGGCAGACCTGAAAGTGGACTGGATGTGCTTCTGGTCCACTTCCAGGTCTGCTGCTAAGCATGCTGGGGACCTTCCATGTGCTCCTGTGGGATGCTCCATCCACCCCACCATCTCAGCATTCATGAGCTGCCTGGTACCTTGAGGTATGTAGAAAAAACATTTAAAGTCATGTCTATGTCTGTCACGGAGTGGGGCCTGGGAGCAGCCGTGATCCTGCTAGCGCCCCTACCATGCCAAGTGAGTGATCCAGCACCCTCGATTCTCACCTGCCATGTCTTGTTGGTATAACAATTTGATATGGGAGGCTGCCTTAAGATCCCCTTGGTCACAGAGTTCTGCTAATAACTGCCCTTCCTGTACCAGATGGGGTGACTTGGTGCAACCCTGGCCTTGTGGGCTATGTGTGCCTCCTACCTCCCCTTTAGCACGCCCACACGATCACCCTTCTTCGGACTATTAATGGCGCCAGCCCTGTCCTGGGCCTTCACTGGCGCCCGCCCTACTTCAGCTTCCCGCTGGCCCCTGCCCTTCTCAGGGCTCCCTGGTGTACTCGCCCTTCTACGGGCGTTACCCGCGCTTCCCGCACTCGCGTCGCCCTGCCGTGGGCTCTGTCCCATGCCCCTGGCGCTATCACCCTGCCGTGGGCTCTGCCCCACGCCCCTGGCGCTATCGCCCTGCCATGGGCTCTGCCCCACGCCCCTGGCGCTATCGCCCTGCCATGGGCTCTGCCCCACGCCCCTGGCGCTATCGCCCTGCCATGGGCTCTGCCCCACGCCCCTGGCGCTATCGCCCTGCCATGGGCTCTGCCCCACGCCCCTGGCGCTATCGCCCTGCCATGGGCTCTGCCCCACGCCCCTGGCGCTATCGCCCTGCCATGGGCTCTGCCCCACGCCCCTGGCGCTATCGCCCTGCCATGGGCTCTGCCCCACGCCCCTGGCGCTATCGCCCTGCCATGGGCTCTGCCCCACGCCCCTGGCGCTATCGCCCTGCCATGGGCTCTGCCCCACGCCCCTGGCGCTATCGCCCTGCCATGGGCTCTGCCCCACGCCCCTGGCGCCCGTGGCTCTCGCTGAGCCTGTCCTGCGCTACTCGTGCCCGTGGCTCTCGCTGAGCCTGCGCACCAGCCCTGGTCTCGGGCCTTCACCAGCGCTGGGGCTCAGGTGGCCTATAGCCGTGCCTGGCCCCCTGACCCCTCACCAGGGTCCTATGCCTTCACTGGGCTATCACCCTTTCCGGGCTGGGGTCCCCACCCCCCAAACACGACGCCTCCAGCGCCCAAACCACCGTGCCTTCAGGCACTGCTTGCCGTGCCCTTGCTGGGCACCCAGGAAACCCCCCACTCCACTGGAGAGCTCCCAATGAGGCCTCCTCACACCCCTACAGCCTCACCCAGTCCTCCGGTTATATACACAACAGAACCATAAGCCAACCGGCTGTAACAAAACAATAAGCCTACCGGCTATCACATAACGTCCAGGGCCACCTGGCTCTCTGGCCAAAGCCTCCCGGTCAGGCTTCTCTCTACCCTTACCATAATGCAGCCCTCTGGGTGCTCAGGCTGCACTGCTCGGCTTACCTCTCCTGCAGAGCTCCTACACCTCAGGCTGCCAGAAGGGAACTCCTAGCCAGGCTCTGGCCTGGCTGTTTATAAGGGCCCGGCCCTGCCACCTTCTGGTCACCTGACCCACCTGGTTGCTCCAGCAACCAGCAGCTGAGCTGCCCTGGCAATTAGCAGAGGCCCTAATCCCTACATAGGCACAGGGCACCTGAGTGCCCCCATGACAATGTCCAAATCATCGACTCTTTCCAAATTTCTCTGAATCAATTCGGAGGGTTCCTATTCAATTTGGAGAGATTAAAGGGTCACCCAATTCAATTCAGATTCAGAGATTTGTCCACCAAATTGGGCCAATTCTCCACCGAATTGAATCAGTGACCAAAGCTTTGGACAGCCCTAATAGTCATTGCTTGCTCCCTGCTAATGGCACAGAGCTTCACGCCCCAGGTTTAGACAGTAAGTCCCTGCATGTTCTACCCTGAAATTCCCAGCCCCTCTACCAATCCTGTCCTATGTATATGTCATACAGTGCATCTCTGCAGGTCTGTGGGCGGTAAGTTTGTCATCCTTGATCTATGCGATAGGCATCTGCTTAAGAGTGATCCTATTCCACCTTTGAGTCCTTCAAAAACTGTTAATTTAAAAAGTGGATGGGTTTGAACTCTAACTCATTCAGTGTCCTTAGGTTTCACTGTATGATTTGATCTTGAGCTGAAGGAACATTACAAAACTAGTGGTTTTCAGGGACTCAAGCTGGGCATACTGGATCACCTAAATCACTTACAAGCATATGTGAAAAAGGATCCAGTCTTCTATTTCTCAACACCAATTCAATTAGCCTCCCAAGTATTACCATAGAAGGAGTAGTTATAATGATTCAGTACATAAGTGCTGGCTCAGGTGTCATCTATGTGTTCTGAGTTATGAGCCAGTGAAAGAAAAAGACTATCCAGTGTTTTGTCAAAACAGTCTACAAGATAGTGTCAGTCTCTCCTTATCATTTTTGTGACTTCTATAGCTTTTTTCAGCTTAGAATCATTGGTTAAAGCTTTTCTTTCCCAAATAGCAATCACTATTTAAACTAATGGCAAGCACATTCCTTAAATGATGGAATATTAGGAAGCCAGGGCAATCTCATGACATGCAAAGTGGAATGCTTTGTACAGTAATAAATATTAAGTAATGGGCTGCATAAAAATATGTTGTCTGCCATTATGTTCAGCTGTGTTAGTTCACATTTACACTCACACCAGTTTCTCAGAGAAATACACATTGTCCATTCTATCCTCTGAGTGCTCACCTGAGTCAACAACTTTAGGCAATGCAGATGATTTAGGAGAATATCTGAGTAGCTTGGAGCAACTGTGGGTAAGCACAACCCAGCATTGCATTCAGGCTGTTTAGTCACCTTGGGTAGAAATGGACATCTTGCTTGTGGTGAGACAGACAGCTCTGTTCCAAAATAACGCAATTCCCATTCAGACATCCCTCACAGGTGTCCCAGAGCAAAGCCCAAAATCTGATGTTACAAAAAAAATCTCAGCCCCTCTTTACCCCAGGCACATCTGTAAGCATGGGGCAGGGAATCCCCTTGCTCTTCAACATAAAACCCAGGTCCTGAGTAGAAGCCAGGTATCTGGGACAGAGGTCCCACAGGATCCAGCTCTGAAACCCTGGGAGCACCAGGAGTTGGATCCTGTGGGCTAACAGCACCAGGTGATGTCTGTAACAGTCCATCATTTGGGATCAACTGTGCTGGGACACAGACTAGTATAGCTGATCCCATGACAAAAATGATATTGGTTTCCAGGGGCCCCGCTACACATTCATATTTAAAGGTAGATGGGAGCCAGCTACAGATTTGTCACACATTTTCAAGTGTTAACTTTTTACCTGGTTGGCTCTTTTTAGATCTCAATAGTCATTTTTATGATGTGATAATTATGTTGCATATCTAAATTTATTGCACGATTAACTAGTTTATTGCATTCTATATACATAAATTGTAGCAGGGGATTAAGAGTCTTGGGACACACACTCAAGGGGACTCAAGTCCACTCCAAAACCATCTTATTGTTCACACTTGCTAAGAAAACATGACTAGGCAGGACTTACTTCTTGCCAATTGTCCTGAATTCACTCAGGAGATCACTACTATCATTCTCACACTCTGTACTGATAGCAAAATCCTTTTAATTGGCTTTCAATAACATGGTTATGCTTTTTTTTCTCCCTGTAGGTTGGTTCCATATTCCTTGCTTGCTGTCTAGACTATCTCACCCTTATATTTAATGCATGATGTTTAAAGATTAATATCTGTACAGTGTGAAGAGCACTGATAGCATGCAATAATAATAAGTGTATTTCAAGATAGCTAAAGAAATTATTATGTTAGTTCCTCACAGTGATAACAACAGGTGTTAAACATTGTTAGCCCATCAATAGTTTAACTACTGTGCACAGATGAATTTATATTAGGGTGGGCAGGCAACTAATTAAAATACGGAGGTGAAAGGAGTGATCAAGAGCCATAAGTCTTAGCCAGGTAACCTAAGAGTTAAAACTTAGGCTGGATACACATCAGGCTTTATGTTAGAGTTTGCACAAAATAAACACATGGCAGGAATATATTAAACCAAACGGAAGTATAGTGTTAGATACAATAGAATATAAGTTATAAAACAGGATGGAACAATAAAATAAAATGTTATATTAACATATACCAGAGTCACACAGCAACCTTCAGTCTTGGAACAAAGACATAACAAGCTGGCTTTGCCTTGAAACCCTGGCCACTGGCCCACAAATTCACAAATTCAAACTCCTTCTCTCATGCAAAACAGTCTCTTCTTTCTCAAACGGTCAGCTGTTCTGGAAATTACATATACCAAGCCTTTTTATAATCAGACATTGAACCACTCGGGTAAATACTACACTCAGACCATTAGGTAAATACACACTATCCTTCTTGCCTTCCAGATCCTTAGCCTCACTTTCTCTGGGCTTCCCCACCAGAAAGCAGAAGCTAAGTCCTCCATCCAAGTATCCGAGTCAGGATGGTACTTTACCACAAGCTATGATTCCTGCGGCTCTGAAATATCATGCAGAGAAATTACCAAGGACTCGGTTTGAGAAGAACTATGTCCAAGTGTGATTCTCCAAGAGTTTTGTATCAAGAACACACTTGGACCATAAATCAAATTGTCATTTACCTCATGCAGTCTGCAACAATTCCCATCATAACACTTTGTATCAAACTGTCACCCAGACCATGTCCTGTCCGAGCAACTGCCTATGCACATACTACCACACTATTGCACACAGCACCATACCTTGCACTCAGCATTCAACAGGTGGATACTAGCCACTATGCATGCTTCATAGCAAAACTAGGTCACTTATGTCAGCAAAGGGCAAGACACTTGCTAGAATAATCTTAACTGAACATGTGCAGTACAAGATCTTACACACTCAAACAGCAACTATAACAACTTCAGCAGGGGATTTGATCAGTAGACTAAAAATTCCTTTCATCAACAGGGCGTGCTTGTTACCATTCAGAGAGGTCAAACTTTCAGGAATTTTATTAAGTTTTCTGGTGTACATATTTGTGTGTATGTATAATTTAATATAAAGTGGAAGTAAACAAACCCGTTGACAAGAACATGACATGATTTTCTATGAGTAGCACACACACTTGGAAGTCATCTCCCTTTTTTTTCCCCCAAATGTACAATGCATCTTAGGCTTACTAGCCACTGCCTGAAATAAACAGCCAGCTCTAATTACAAAACATTACTTCCAAAAGTGCATTGTCCATGGGATCTTGTTTATTCTGAACTTACATTACATTGTGTTTCTTTAGCCCAGTATGACTTGGGAAACTTAATGTCTCAAGGATCCATAGCTTGTGAATATTCAGAGACAACAGTCAAAAAGATAGGCTTCATATAGAGTCCTGTAAGAAAATGCTTTTCCACTGTGGAATTCAAGGGGAATGCAAGTAGCAATAACTCAGGTATTTTAGGAAACCCACATTGGAAATTTTGAATAATAAAGACCATTTTCAATTCCACTTCAAGAATTGTACTTGTTTCAAATTGCACACGTCACTGCAAACAGCATACAAAGACTGCACATCTAACATTTAGATAGAAATCTAACATTTAGATAGTAATGAGGAGAACATGAATGATTACCAGGAGATTCTTACTATGAAGTCAATAATCTAAGCCTTGAGCAAGGCCAGCTTGAAGTGGTGGTGGTGGATTTATGCCTTCATACAGCTAAAATAATAGTTTTCTGAACTTGAGAGAAATTATGGAACTTCATTAAAGCTGCCATCATGGACAAATTTTGCAAGGAAGACTGTGCCCTTGATGAATGATGCTGTGTGCCTAAGTGCACTGGTTGATTTAGAGTTCAAACCTTTTATAGTACATTCCTATGAAGATAAAATATTTAGTGTCACTATATTTTGGGCTCTATATTTTTGACAATATGTTTCATGCCTCATTTGCCACCAAAGTAATGAGATTTTAGTCAATGTTCAAAGACTGACTTCACATTTTTCATGGCAAAAGCCCAAATGGGTTATTTTTTTGTACTAGTGTACCGCTACTTCAATGAGGCCCTGAAGTGTATGTAGACCTTGAGGCAGCCAAAGTGTAAAACATTAACTTCACAACAAACAGAAAACAAGAAACAAAAACACTGATTGATTGTGGCTTCCTTTTGATTTCTATAAAAAACCCCAGTACTCTGCTTAAAGACTCTTTCCCTTAAAGAAGAAAGGTGATTTTTAAGACAGTAGATTTCTTCATAGAGGTATAAAAGTATAGTGGTGATAATGAAACATTTTGGGTTTTTTAGCCCTTCCTTTGCTCAGTTTGATGTGTTGGACATCACACTAGACTTTGGAACAGACTAAATATGAAAAGAACAAAACAGGTGTTTTTTCACATTGTGTCTTTCAAAGTCATTAGTCTCAAAAATTGTTGTTACAAGAAATTAAAGTTGAGCCTGCATCTTTATTAGGGTATAGTTTTAAATAGCAAAGGCCTCCATTTCTGTCACTGTTTCATGAGACTGACTGGTGGTAGTCTTCTTGCTTCCACAGTTGCAGAGAGAAGCTAATCGTGTAAATGGGTTTTTGCTGTTTTCAAAATGAATCACACTATAAAGGCATATTGTAAAGCTGTGAAGGTGAAGATAACAAGAAAGAGAAGACAGGGTGTTGAATGCACA
>NW_017728998.1:15968528-15978536 GCF_001723915.1 Gavialis gangeticus | reverse complement strand
GTTGCACAGAGAAGCTAATCGTGTAAATGGGTTTTTGCTGTTTTCAAAATGAATCACACTATAAAGGCATATTGTAAAGCTGTGAAGGTGAAGATAACAAGAAAGAGAAGACAGGGTGTTGAATGCACATTCAGCCCCTTTGAAGTTAACCTAGAGAGAGAGAGAGATCTGCAGTAGCTAATTATCAGTGATGTTTCTACATAGCAGTTACAGAAGTATAGTGTAGACTTACCCAAGTTAGCTTTAAAATAACGATCTAGCCACAGCTCAGACCTAAGTGCAGGGAGTACAACCCACCAAGAGAATCAGGGTAAATTAGCCTGCATGAAGCATGCCATTATTAAATTGCTACTAGCACCTGAACTAGCTAGTTTAAGGTCACTTCTGTCACTGAAGTGTTGACATACCTGGAAAATAATGCAAAGTGTAGTGGCTACTGAAAAGAGATAACATTTTTCAAATGCAAGGAAAAGTTATGCTAAAATTTTCCCTCTGGATGCCATAGGAGTGCAGTTTTATGTACTCTTTTTTGAAAGTCAATGTTTTAAAATAGGCCACATTCTGGCTTGAGGCTGTTGGAAGAAAATATTAAGAATACCCAACCACATTTTTCCAAGCCCTTAAGAGCTACTAGTTAGGGTCAGATTCTCAACTGCTTTAAATCAGCATCTCTCCATTGATATAAACAGATCAACACCATTTTTTTTACCAGCTAAGAATGTAACCCATCTTGCCTGCAGGCATTTTTGTTCCAGCAGTTCACCTACAGCAGCCAGGTTGAGCCTCAGAAGATCCACAAGAGAGCCTTAAATGTTAAGAGTACTATTACCTGGTGTGCAGACTCACTGTCGGGAAACAAACAATAAAAATCTAAGTATAGCACTCTTCAATCCCTTTCCTCAGGGCTTGCTTTATTTCCAAAACCAAAAATTCAGAACTAGAACAAATCAACTCCGAACTGCATCTAAAAATCTCTCTCATATCAGCCATCTGGGAGGAGACAATATAATTCTTCTTTGGCAGGCTCATTTTCACTATATTCCCCTTTCTTTTCAGAATGTTCCCCAGGGAAAGTGAGCTAATTGGTGGGAACCCATTAATCCTTTTCATGTCTGAGCAAGTGTAGTCATTGCCCAAATACTTTAGGGCAACACTTCAGTTCTGCCATTGATTTGAATGGAGCAGGTTTTCACCTTATGATGGATTTCCACTGTGCATGACTGTATGTTTCTCATTTGGTAACATGGAAGGGTAAACTGCTTTTGTTACATTTAGGAGAGGCTGCTGCTCCCATTTTCCATAGCTAGTCCCCAAGGTAGCTGGGAACAGAAACTGAAAAGGCATTGCAAGCTTTGTCCCTACAACAGAGGAAAAATGTGCTTGTTTCTCAATGACTACACAGGCAACCTGGCCAGCTTTGGAAGTCGTGAGAGTCTTGAGTATGCTTAGTGAGGATGATTTCAGTTTGAGGCAGATGGAAAAATATGGCCCAAATGGTTAAAATTAGTGAAGTTACAAACTGATGAAAACAAGTTCTGTTAGGGTACGGACACACATCGCCTTAATGAAGTTTAAAGCTGAAACAGACAGGTATACAAGCCTGGGAAACTACTTTAAAGCAGCCTGGGGTGGTTCAAAAAAGCGTGCTTGGAAAAACGAGAACCCTTGAACTGGTTCACTGTGATGTCTGGACACCAAGTGTTCAGTGACATGGACCTGGCTGGTCTCCCAGACATCCCACGTGGCATTGTTCTTTGCTTCTCCCTCCTCTGTAACTGACCGCTCTGGTATGCAGCCAGAACTCTGGAGCCTTCTCCTTTTTTATTTTTTAAAATTTTTGTTGGCACTTTTTATAAATAAGATCCCTTGTACTGATTGTTCAGTAAAACTATTTTTCCAATAACTAGCCGTGCCCTCACTCCCTGCTCAGTAAGATCCCTCATAATGCCCCCACATAACTGAAAACCCAGAACCTAAATTTCCCCACTCCCAGCCACCCATCAGACAAGCCCGTGGTACAGGTCAGTCAGATATGGGCTTCTGAAGTTTACCAAACTTGTGTTTAAAAGAGAAGGGAAAGCAGAAAAATGGAAAGAGCCACAGCTGCAGGTCACTCACCCTCTGGGACTCCCAAAGGATGGGTGTATGTCTCCCCCCAAACTCACTAATTGCATTACATGCTGGGCTGGGTGCTCACTCCCATCCTGAAACCATAGCATTTCACCATCTAAAAGATGTCTTTTCTACACGTAGAGGCATTGTACATGTAGACATCTCTGACCCACAAGAAGGGTGAACTGGTGCCCATTAGGGACTTTTGGAAATGAGCCCGTTCTCATATGTGTCCACAGCCTGAAAAAGAAGAGTCAGGTAACCTTAGGTGTTGCTATTGACTCTGTCTTTAATGGCTGATTTAAAAAACTCACTGAGGATGAAGAAAGGACCATTTCCAATTATAGTTGAGGTTTTGGATCAGATCTATTTGATCATATTGTAGCTTAAAAAAAAAATTGCTCATACTTGACACTTTTAATGTAAGGGTAACTACCCTCAAATATATCCATTTCAGTGGATACTATAATATATCTATTTCATCATTAATTGCAAATCAAAATCACTATGCTAGCATTAATTTAAAGGAAGACAAAAAATTTATACTAATTTTACACTCGATTTTACCCAGCAAAATACTTTAATTGCAGACCTTACTTTTTCCCTTAATCATTTTAGCACGAGAGAATTATATGTAAATGTGAACAGATTTAATATTTAACTATCATATGGAATCAGACGCTTTAAAAATTGAATGCATCTGGTATAGCATTCATCCAGCTATGAAAAGATTTTCCTCTTGTATACTATATATCATAGGTTGTACATAGATAGCTACTTATTTCAGGTAGTTTGCATTAATATCATAGATAATTGTTTATTTGTTTCTAATTAAACAATCATGTGTATTGATACATAAATTTGGTTCTACTCTAGCTGTGGTGAATATGAAGACTTAAAGACCTATGTATACTACCTAGAGCAGAAAAGAAAAGTTCTGATCATTATTACACTAATTTTAAAATACATCTAGAAATGTTTTTTGAAGCAATAGAAACATATGCATGAACTCAATGCTAGAATGAAATCCTATCTTCACTGAAGTCATGGGAGTTTTGCCATTGATTTCAATGGAACCAGGATTTCATACTGGCTCTTTATATAACAGGAAAAAAAGAATGTGGATTTAGTTTCAAAGGAAAGGTTCAACCATTGTGCTAGGCTGTCTCTGATATGTTAAGGAGCAGCTATGTTTAGCCAGCCTGCTTAAGACATGGGAAATACTTCAAGATTGCAGCTGACATTTTTACACTCGTGTGTCTAAATTAAGGCTTTGACTTGAGAGGGAGTGAGAGATGTACCTCTGAAAATTAAGCTGCATACTTGGTGCACAAAACCAGATTTAATGGGCTGAACTTCAAACATCAAAGTTTAATAATGTAGGCTGAAGCTACTATGATAAAGTTCTTTACCACAAGTATGAAATCCATGTATGGTTTTTGGTTTTTTATCCTGAGAATCCACATGAAAGAAGATGTTAAAAAAGGTAATGAAGAGATATTTTGATGCTTAGGATGCCTATGGCCAGAGCAGTTGAAATTAGGCTCCATGGCTGCAAAGACCTTTGAAGGAATCACCTTTTCTGCACTTGTCTTTCACTATTTAACTCTTTTCTGTTCCAGAACTGGAGTCCAGATCCAAGAGCCATTTCATAATCTGGATCCAAGATGCTACTTTGTCTAAATGCTATATATGCCAGTTGGTCCCACAGGAATGGGAAGCATTACATATGTGTAGTCTCTATTAAATGACCCAGTAGGGCAACTATTTCCTACTTAGCCAGACAACAGGAAACTGGACAAAACAGGAAAAAGGCAAAGGGGATATTTATTTATATATTCTCAATTAAGAGATCAGAATGTACCTTAATACACTAATACATGCCATTTACCTACATTTATATTGTTTATGATGCATCTTATGCCATGTACCAACAGCAAAGCCATCAAATGGAATAGAAGTTAACATTGTAGTGTAAGGATTTACTAATAGTTCTCTTGCAATATCATACTTGACTTCAACTTGAAATTTATATTTTAAGTGAGGAGAACAATTTTGATATCTCAGTTAATGCACCAGCATTTCCCCCTTTTTTTTCCTTAAATGATGACCTCTAAATTAGAGAACAAACACAAACTCAGGAGTCCTGCATGGTCATTTCCCCATCTTAATGATATGTACAGGAAACATGAGTTCAAGGCATCATATGCATGATTGTCTTTCTCATGTAGATCCTTATGACCTCATCCTACATAAAAATTAGGAGCAATTACTTAGAAAATGCTGGGTTTTGGAAAATGCAACAAGTATCTGTTTTGCCAGCTCACTTCTTTTGAACAGCAAGTCTAATGAGGGTACATATAGATAAATGGTGCAATATATGCAAGGCTTTTATGGTGAGGATTCCTAGGTGATTGTATGCCAAATCCCACAGATTTTAGGCCAGAATCAGAGGGAGAAATTCTGCCCTGTTGAAGTCAGGAGTAAGGATTTCACCTGGTCTGAACGGTTCACAGACAGTAGCATAACTGATGGATCAACTGGGACAGCAGCCCCAGGCACCATCTTTGTGGGGTGTAGGGGTGCAAAAATAACCTCAGCCATAGCAGCAGCTGATCACATCACTGAAATCAGCCCCACAGTAACTGGCACTGGGCTAGATGCCATGCAGCTGCCCTGGGTGCAGAGCTTCCTGCCTATGCCTCTGCTTACAGCAGCCCAAGTTGGTTTCTTTGTTATGTACCCATCAGTCTACTGAACACAGAAGAATTTGCATGATCTGTGAGTTAGCGCAAGAAGGGGAAATTTATGTTGATTAAACTTAATCACACACGCGCACACATGCACACACACACACACACACACAGTCAATTCTCATAGTAAATGATGGCAAATTGAAAGGAGCACATGATCTGTAGCGTAGACTATTCTAACGACTCCCTCTTTCCAGCCACATTGTTCTTTTCTTTCCTGTAGCATTTCGTCAGTGTGACTTGTGCAAAGGTAATGGGAGTTTACAGTGGCTGGACAGTATCATGGGATAATGCTACAGTGCTGCACTGCCACTCCCAGCAATTTCTGGCATGATTTATGTCCATCTGCTCCCCTTCATACTGCAGTCCAGAGGGGAGCAGATGGGATCTGCTCAATTGTCTTCATCTGAGGCTCATATTCATTATAACATAATTTTTAAAATGACAGTCTCACTGTCAGCAACGCCACTCAGCCATGTTTTTTTTTTCCCCTCACAGAAACAAAAATAGCTCTTCTGATGATGGGCTTTTTCTCTAAAGGTCACAATGTTAAAAAGATACTAACAAATAAACCATGTCTCTATTCCTAGAAGCAATCTTGTCTCTGTTCCAAGCCCGGAGCTGGATTGGGCTTGGCTCCCTTTACATGTTGTGTGGCTTCAACTCAACTCCTCTTAATATTTGCAGTCAAGGCAGAGACAGGGCAGGTTTCTTCTCCGCTGTCTGAAACTGCTGCTGTTTGTTTCACTGGTTTGCAAATTGTGAACCCCTTTACCCTCTTCTGCTTCAGCAAAAGAGGCTTTGCCTTGCAGAGCTTTGCAGTTCTGTAGTCGCTAAATCCTATGCCCCCCCCCCATCGCATTATATTTTCCACTACTGCTAGATTTAGGCCTAGCATTCAACTGAATTATACTCATTTTAATAACTTCTAATGGGATCTAAGTATACAGCATTTCCCTTTTCCCCTGTCTAAGTGGATCATTCAGTAATGCCATCTAATTAGCCCTGTTGCACATTTATTTTCAGATGGGTTCTTCCCATTTTCATATGGATAGGAAGAAGTTTATACCTCCAGCCACCTTTCTCCTCCTCTGGCTCTACCCTTCAGCCTGAGAAAGGACATGACTCACTTGCTAATTAACTATTTTACAAATAAAATAACAAAATACTTCAGAGGAATGTGATGACTGTCACAGCTTGCAAATTGCTTCTGTGGATAACTCTCCAAAACCTTCTGCTCCTGACACTTGCTCTTTTTCCTAATGCAAGTAGGTCTTCTATTGCTCCCAGAGATAAGCTGCATCCCACACATACCTGCAGCACCATGCAAGCATGTATTTGTAAACCAGACTCTGGCCCCTTTCCTCAGAAGTGCTTTACAAGTTTTACAGAGGACTGGTTTGGTGGATATTTTTAAATGTTAAAATTACAATTAGCAATGCTGCTGTGAAGCTAGTTTATTATTTAGGCTGTATACAAAGACTCCCTCTACACTCCTGCAGGAGCTCCCTCAACTTTGTGAGTAAAATGGGAGGGGAGGGGTAAGAGTGGATTGTGCTTTGATTTAAAACCCTGATACATCACAGGGCCTAGAAGGAAAAATGAAGGACAAAGGAGTTGTGCTGTAATAAATACCAACTACCAGTTAATTCTTCCCAATAGCCAACACACTGTTCATGAGGTTATGCATCCCCAAGCTACTCTATAGGCAGGGCTTGTGTGAAGGTGACAGTGACAGGTGACACCTCTCGCAATGAAGGATGTTTGGTGGGTGTCCATCTAGCCGACCTAGACAGCCTGGCTGCTAAATTCCATCATATCATTTAGAAAAGTTTTCTTCAACGTTCTTAAAAAGTGAACTTGGTTTTTTTGTTGTTTTGTTTTTTTCCCCCCCAAAAAGGACATGGGAGGGAAATGTATTCATAAAGTTCGGAGTCACACTAATTCTGAGTCCTGCATTCTCCCTCTTCACAATGAAATACATGAGAACTTTACAAATAACAAGACTGTTTTTTTGTTTGGTTGGGTTTTTTTCCCCTTCCCCACCCCCTATGAATTCAGCCTGAGGTTTAGTACATGCCTTTATATCTTCTGGTAACCTTGAAGAATATCTACGAGTATGCAGAATCTTAAACATTGCTCACCCCCTCAAGTAAACTGGAAAACTTTACTGTGTGCTCCATATACATAAGTTACGGCTGTCTAGTGCTGATGAATCAGGCATCCCACATAACAGTTTAGCCAAAGGGCTGGAATGGTTATCACTTCCTTTTTGCATTGCTTAGGTAAATTATTTAGTAAAGTTCAACTGAATTCTAAAATCCTAAAAAAATATAAGTTGTCTTGTCTCTAGACTCTAATTTTATTGCTTTTATAAATATTCCAGACCTTTAAAAGGTAAGCAATGCAAAACAAGAACCTTTAAAAAGTATTCAAAAAGAAAACAAAGCTACAGCACACAGATTACTGCTTTAGTGGCATGGTTTTAATCTACCACACAACATCCAGATGCATATCCAATTAAAGCATGGTTCATACATATCCATATTTTTTGCTTTAATGAAGTATCCCAAATAAATGAGGAAAGGGAGTGTTCTGGCAGTTATCCACTTTCCCCATTTTTCCACCATAACTCTGTTATCATTTCTCTCTCTCTTTCAGGATAACAAATCTCTGCTTCTCTTTGAAGAAGTTATCTTCATATTAAATAGGAAACCCTCATAAGAGTGTTAGGAAAACTTTAGAACGAGCACAGAAAAAATACCCAAGAAAGTAAACAGCAGGATTAGTATTATGTAGCCTGGTTGTTCATTTGCATTTCATTCCAACATATCTGACCTACTAGGGGAAAGAGTGCTTTCATTCTTAATTTCTCCATAGGAGAATTGTACTTTTCAGTAGAGAACTTAGGCTCAACTGCAAGAACAGTAATTGGCAGTTTACTGGAGCCATTTTGGATTGGATGCTTACAAGATATGAACTTGTTTCCAAGACATTAGAGACATGCATAATTAAATAAATAGCTTTTAGCTATTTGAGATGCATTTCATCATCTACAACTTTCTTTTGATTTAATAGCACTTACTTTATGTTGCCAGATGCCTCTATGACTTGATATGCAAAGGTTAATGGCATGCACATAGTGAAGGTCAGGCCCTAGATGAATCTGAAATTATAAAAAATTGATAGGTTTTGACATGGAAATATCATTGAAAAGAAAAAAAAAAGAGGGAGGGGACCAAATAATTCAAAAGATTAATTTTGGGATGAGGGAGATTAAAGACTATTTTATGTTAGATCTAATGAATTCATTAGTCTAAATTATTTATGTTACATAGGTTCAGAGTGAGAGATGATGTCATGTTTCACACACGATCATCCCTGCTACCAAAATTTATGATTCACTATGAAATGTAAGAGTATTGTCAAAACAAATGCATTTTTTTTTCTTAATATGAATCCTTAGCTAGCAATCATTCTGTTTTCTCTGGGAATATTTTTTTTTTTCTCAAATACTGTTGCTTCATACTCATACATTGTTTGCCTGTTAGTAATTTTGAGAGAGAGAGAGAGAGAGAGAGAGAGAGAGAGAGAGCGAAGAAAATTTTCAAGTGAGTAACTTCATAGGGTGGTGGTGGATGGGCTATATTTGACCTGGGGAGAAGAGGCCAGTGGAGTCCCCCAGGGTTTGGTCCTTGGGCCCATGCTGTTCAATCTCTTTATCAGCAATTTGGACGACGGGGTGAAAAGCAACCTGTTTAAATTCGCTGATGATACCAAAATTTGGGGTGAGGTGAGCACGCCAGTAGGGAGGGAAATACTGCAGCAAGACCTGGATAGGTTACAGGGGTGGGCTAACAAAAACAGGATGTGCTTCAATACTGACAAGCGCAGGGTGCTGCACTTGGGCAGTAGTAACCAGCAGCACACTTATAAGATGGGAAACTCCTTTCTTGAGAGCACGGAGGCAGAAAGGGATCTTGGAGTTATTATTGACTCCAAGATGAACATGGGCCGACAATGCGAGGTCATGGCTGGTAGGGATAACCATACCTTGTCGTGCATCCACAGGTGCATCTCAAGTAGGGCCAAGGAGGTGATCCTCCCCCTCTACACGACACTGGTCAGGCCACAGTTGGAGTACTGTGTCCAGTTCTGTGTGCCCCACTTCAGGAGGGATGTGGACAACATTGAGAGGGTCCAGAGGAGGGTCACCCGCATGATCCGGGGACAACAGGGCAGACCCTTCAGTTAGAGACTGTGGGACCTGAACCCGTACAACCTTCATGAGAGAAGGCTGAGGGAGGACCTGGTGACCATCTATAAATTCACTAGAGGGAATCAGAAGGGTTTGGGAGAGACCTTGTTTCCCCTTGCACCCCCTTGCATAACAAGGAATAACGGCCATAAGTTTTTGGAGAGTAGGTTTAGATTAGACATCCATAAGAACTACTTCACAATTAGGGTGGCCAAGATCTGGAACCAACTTCCAAGGGAAGTGGTGCTGGCTCCTACCCTGGGGGTCTTTAAGAGGAGGCTTGATGCTTACCTGGCTGGAATCATTTGAGCCCAGTTTTTCTCCTGCCCAGGCAGGGGGTCAGACTTGAAGATCTACAAGGTCCCTTCCGACCCTACTTCTTTGATTATATGATTCTATGATAGTTTAGGCCCAATTTAAAGTCTGTGGCATTTTGGATACTATGGCATCCTTTGGCACCTACACACGTGCTGGTTGCCTGCTCTGATGCATGCTAATTAGCATACACAATTAATCAGGCAGACTCAATTAATTAGCACATTCCACAGCTAATCAGTATCACATGTATTCAGTGTCACCCATGCTTCAAAATGTTGGTGGGCATGTTCTAACTAAAGTTTGTTGAATGATCTTTAGTTAAAGTGCCCCCACCACTATTTCGAAGTGTTGGATGCTGAATACAGGAGACACTGTGGGCACTTCAGTTAGAGCAGACATAAACACAATCATGCAACTTGTTTTAAATATAATGAGCATAGATTCATAGATTCATAGATTAAGGGTCGGAAGGGACCTAGTAGATCTTCTAGCCTGACCCCCCGCCAGGGCGGGAGAACAACAAAAAAACCCCAAAAAGAGAAACGGGACTCAAATGAGTCCAGCCAG
>NW_017728998.1:15962347-15968106 GCF_001723915.1 Gavialis gangeticus | reverse complement strand
AGGCTGAATAGGTTCAGGTCCTGCAGTCTCTCACTGTAGGGTCTGCCCTGTTGTCCCCGGATCATGCGGGTGGCCCTCCTCTGGACCCTCTCCATGTTGTCCACATCCCTCTTGAAATGTGGCGCACAGAACTGGACACAATACTCCAGCTGTGGTCTGACCAGCGTTGCATAGAGGGGGAGGATCACCTCCTTGGCTCTACTCGAGATGCACCTGTGGATGCATGACAAGGTCCGGTTAGCCCTGCCAACCATGACCTCGCATAGATTGGGTCTCACTTGTGGAAATGTTCATCAGTGTCAAAAGCTACTCCAGGAAAGTGGCCTAAGTAAGTTGGGTTTTGGGGGGAGGGGAGGGTGGAATCAGGAGGGCTAATGTGTCCAAGGACAGGTTGACAGAATTGGGGGTTTGGCAGGTCCATGGGTTGAGCTAAGTATAGCATTTGCACACACCCACCATTACAAACAGAAGCAATATTGGCTTAACCTAAAATATTTTAAAACTGATTTTAGTTAAACTTGTGCAAAAGCCTACAGATAGACTATTATTTCAGTTTTTCCTTCTTTCCTAAATTAAGCTACATTGAAATAAACCAAATTTAAATCAAAATGATACATTACATGTTGAACTGTACAGGTTTAAATAAATCATCTCCAAAGTACATCTTCAATTAAACTATGCTTCTTAATGCACAAACATGGACTTAGATTTTACTCTTAGAGTCCTCTCTCTCTCTTGCTGCAGTTTTTTTTTTTCTTGGCTATACAATCACTACTACAAGGGAAAAGGTTACATAATAAAATGTACATTCTGGACATGCTGCATAGTATTCCCACTAGTCTCATTTACACCCCAGGGAATTATGCACATAAAAAGTCAAAATTATGTGCAAGAAAAGAAAACTCAAAACTATGCAAAATTAATTACTTATTAAACCAAATATAGCACTATTGGAACCTTCTTTAGAAATATATGTAGGTACTTTGTATGGCCGGATGGTGGGTGTGAGGTGTGGGTGTATGTGGGAATGTTTTTGAAGTTGTGGGGGGTGAGTTCATATGGGGTTTTGAAGGGGTATGGATATGTGGACAGGTGTGGGGTTTGTGCGGGTATGGGAGTATGTGGGATTTGTGAGAGGGCATGGGGTTTTGTGTGGGATTGTGAAAGGGTGTGGGATGTGTGGGGGTTGTGGGAAGGTTGTGAAAGGGTGTGGATGTGGGGGCTTGTGGGTGGGTGTAGGCCCCTCCCACCACAAATCTCCCCCATGGTTCACAACCTCTGCTACTAGTAGCTCAGCAACAGGAGGCAGTGTGAGGGAGGGGCAGTCATAGCCATGGCAGGTGGGATCCATGTGCCATCATGATGGGTGGGCTCTGTGCCTCCATGTGCAGCATCCTGCTGGACTGCTGGAAGGCCCACATGGAGGGCCAGCCTGGCCCAATGGTTCATGGACTGGGACCCATGTACCTTTGGGCCAGGAGGGCTTTATGCCTATGTGTGGGGCTTCCAACACTCCAGGAGAAAGCTACATGTGTAGGCAAGCAGGAACCCACTGAGCTCAATGCCTCCGTGTGTGGCTTCACACCCAGCACAATGGTGCATGGCTCCTGGGCCATGCACCATCGAACCAGGTTGGCCCTCCATGTGGGGCTTCCAGCACTCCAGTGGGAAACCTCACATGGAGGAATAGGTTCATATATCATCAGGCTGGGTGGGCTCCTGCTGGCCCCCGCATGTGGCTTCCCACTGGAGTGCTTGGAGACTCCACGTGGAGGCATGAAGCCCACCCAGCCCGACGATGCATGGCCCACCCGCCACCCCCATGCCTATCCAAAAACCGCACACCCAACCCCCACTCTTGCAGGCAAGAGCTCCCCTCCCCATTTACTCAGCTGTCCAGTCATGCACCTCTATGCCTCCACGTCATGGGGCTCCCAGTTGGAGTGCAAATTGTGCAAAATTATGCAATTATGCACAGGCACAGCTTTTATGCACAAAATTGTGTGGACATATACTTGCATAATTTCACAGGGTGTACTCAGTGTTTCAAATGACCTAGTATTCCACGCCCTACTGAAGTCCCAACTCAGTTGTTGTACCTGGCCTGAAAATCTTATATTTGCCCTCAAAAATAATTTAGTATTTGAGACAAAGCACAGAAATGTAAGAGATCTTTACAAGTTGGAGTTCCAGACTGGGTTAAGATGGAGAATTTTGTACTTCTTTACTGTACTAAAACAATGTAGAGTCCAACGTCTGAAAATAAGAATTCATCCCTTTGTCTTCAATAAGAGTGGGCAATCAATGATTTCGGTCATCCTACCCACTACTTTCCCTTCATCCATTTATTCTGTAATTTGCCAGGCAAGATTTCTTTTTAGTAAACCAAAGTAGCAAGTTGTTTGGACAATCATTATTCTCTCAATGTTTAGTTCATTTTTGCTGTTAGTGTCCCATTATATTACTGGGGAATGAAATTAAACTAAGTGGACAATAATGGCTTCCCCTCCCCCTCTTTTTCCTTATTCAATAGTTCAATAAATATATAACTTTTTCAATAATCTTCCAGTACTTCCCAATTCAATATAGTAATACAAGTTTCCTTTACACATAACTTGAAAGTGGATATATCTCTGGGCCCAGCAAGAGACATTAACAGAGAACCAAAGTAGGCATCTCTTTCTCTGGATTGTGTTTTTTAACCTCTGACAATGAAGGAGTGAATAGGATAAAGCAGCACCAACAGAAATACTGACTGAGTGCACTGACTTCTTCAAAGTAGTCTATGCCATCCTGCATACAACTCTCCCCATTTGAGAAGTGCTTTTTCTGGAGCAGGCAAAGGGACAGATAATACCTTTGAAGGTGCCTCCATGAATCTCTTTACACTGATGTCCTCTAGAGCACTTAAGTCATCCCTAGCTATTTGACCTATCTGAGACTGCCTTGTGGATCCTACCTTTGTGTCACAAATAATATTGATATGTTTCATTAATTCCCTTCACTGTCTGAGATATATCATTAGGCTGTGTGTATTCAGATTTTTCAAATATATAGGTACTTTGCTGGTAATTAATCACTCTTAGTAATCCTGCACTTTATCGGTATCCACAGCATTATTATAAGATGACTTTTACTTTAAAACTTATTTTTAGTTTTTTGTATAAAAGACATCATTTTCATCCTCCTGCTCATTAAGCAAAGTCTACATGCTTCCTTTTCCTTCAAAGAGTTCATTAAAATGATATCTACTCTTAAATATTTTGTTTTTTCCAAAAAATTATTTAATTGGATATTTCAGCTGATGTTTCCTTGTGGCTTCTCTAAATGAGATCTAATTAACTACTTGACTGTTTACTTTGCACTAAAATACTGCATTTTTTCAATATCAGTATTTATTTTTACTGACCTCCCAATCCTGAATGCTAAAAAGGGCAAAAGAATGGAAAATGGTAATATCATTAAATTTCTTTGAAAAAACCCCCAAGGAATCCATATTCTAGTAACTATTTGCTATAGATTTGTTCTCTAATGATGTAACTCCTGTATTTCCATGTGACAATACCCACATACATCTCAGTCGTGTTGTCACACTTAATGCATCACTGTTCTCCTTGTGATTTGAGATTTCTGGATGAAAAGCATTCAAAACAGAAAGTGTGGGTTCAGGTCTAGAATCCTGCAACTTGAGTTCTAATCTTGATTCTGCCACTCTCCAGCTATAAACACAACATTATCATCTTGGTATTTAATCTGGAGTTCCTTACTTGAGAGAACTGAGTTTTGATTTTAAAAATGCTGGATGCTGTTGCTGCTGTTGGCTCGATAAAATGTTGTAGGTGTACAATACTTCTGAAAATCGGATCTAAATTCTGTCAGATTCAGCATTCAAAAACAGAGGCACCAAAATAATATATGGAAACAATAAATCTTTATATTTTTGTAATGCACTTTGAGATCTTTGTATGAAAAGAGTCTATAAATGTGAATGTTTAGCACTATTATCATATCAGTTTGCCCTGAGTCTTCTGTATGTCTAAGTATTTTGTAGGGTTTTTTTCTATGGTAGTTGGTTTTAATTTTTTTTTCTGAAATACATTTTGCAGCATTTAGAGGTGATGTGAAGTTATGGTGGATTGATTCGACTTTGGTAAGTAAGTATACCAAGAAAGGAAAGGTATAAGGTAGCATTAAAGCCAATGGAATGAAGAATGTCAGAAAGAAGGAAAAATACTATTCCTTTCTATTAATTGCTTTTCCTGCCATAACATCTTTGGTGTCCCCATGTCTACTATAGGTTACCCCTGAATCTGGTCCATCATCTAAGCCCATGCATTTTGTTTAAAGGTTCAAATAAATCAGACTATGAACCTGTTCTCCTACTATTTCAGGGAACTTTCCATACTGTAACTCCTGCTGTCTCACTGGTATACTCGAATTTTTATCCTAACTATTACTATGCAATGTAATTCATTATTGGCTGGCTTCCCTACTACAGAATTTCATTCTAGTGTATGCATCTAACATAGAATCCTCACCAGATCAAAGGTCTCTGATTGTACCATTTCCATGATGAGATATGTTCACTAGTTCATGGTGCAACAGCAGATAGACTTCAAAACTAATATGCCTCAGTCTCCATGTGATATTATTACTTATAGATGGAACGAGTCCTCAGGCTGCACTTTGCAAACTGTAACCTCCATCCTAGTTTGTAGTGTTTTTACACTATCACAGATTACTGCAAAGCCAGGTTACTTGATTATAGATTTGATTTGGTTATTTTTACTGCTCTTTCAAGTATAGAATTAATTTCCCTAAGAGATCAGAACCTGATTTCTAAAGTTTCTGTCTTCAACCATAGGTTATTCCTTTCTATTATCACTGCTAGTGATATAGATGTCAACCTACACAACTGTTACCATATATCAGGTAGCTTGTGCCAGAAATCATAAAATCTGCTGTAAAATTTAGCCATTGGAGTCTTTAGTCACATTTAAATATTTTAAAGGTCACCTGTTTATTATTGACCTTGAATGTCCATAATGATGCATGCTCATGAATGATTTGATGCATGCACATAAATGTGGCTATAGCAAGGTACATCCATAATTTATAGGAGGCCAAATCCTGCTTTCTGACAGCTGAACTAAACAGGCTGCATGAAGAATAAGAGGGATTTCCTTTGGCTCCTGTTCATTCATCTTTCTGGTTAAGTGCACCCTCCAGTGTAGAAACAGATTTATTCTCTATAACCATAAATAAAATTTGGGTTAATATATAATACAAATATACTTTGTAACAGGAAGGCAGCGACAACCTGTTACTATAGAGAAGGAGCTGGATGTGGGGAAGAGTTCAGGTGGACTAGGTGGCTCCCTAAAGAGTAGTGGAAGGACAGGCCACCTGGAACCTAGGCTGAAGAAGCACTTATTGCTGAGGTAGTACAACTGCAATAATCCAAAAGGGCAGAGAAGGGTGGGGATTGTAGTCTACCTACTCCAATACTTGCTGAACCACAGTAGCACTGAGAAGCAGGCCAGTTAACCCATATCATCTGCAGCTGGGAGCAGTTCTGAAGACCAGTTGGCCTAAAGAATTCGTGGGGAACATGGCACAGGGGACACAATGGTGGGAGTCTACTACAGACCTCCCACCCAAAGTCCTGAGCTTGACCAGGAGTTCGCCCGGGAGCTGGCTGAAGCTGCATGCTCCAGGACCATGGTTGTCATGGGTGACTTCAATTACCCAGACATCTC
>NW_017728998.1:15960601-15961586 GCF_001723915.1 Gavialis gangeticus | reverse complement strand
GCCCTGACAATCTACACCCCAGGGTACTCAAGAAGCTAGTGAGCGTTGTCATGGAAAAATCTTAAGTTATGGGTGCTGACAAAACAGAAGAGTCAAAAGCTAGCATGTGCACTTTAGTCTTTGAGTGGAAAATTCCAAGGCTCACCCAGCACGTGCCCCCTGGGTGACCCGAAGGCCTGTCAATCAAGCGTGACCTACTTTTCCACCATAAGCATGCTCAGTCAGATACAAACCTAGTCAGATGCATGCTCAGTTCTCTGACTGCCTGATGTAATTAGACCAGAAAATTCTGTTAAGGGAGCATTCTAATTGGCCACTAAATTCTTATAAAAGGTTGGTGAGCCCCTCCCTCGGGGGGAGACCTGCTGAACTGAGGACAGAGGCTGATTCCCAGGGTCTGTCCCTCAGTTAGGCTTTGTAGCCTATCGGTCTCCTCCAGCAGGGATTCTTGCTACGTCTCTGATTGCGTTTTGTTCATACGGCTTTGATTGATTTTCTGGCTTTCGATTTAACTGGCACCAGCTATGACTACGACCTCAATACTGTTTAATGGATTCTCAAACTGAACTTACCTTGATTCCACGGCTTCCAACCTCGGCTTTCATCCTCAACCATCCATCCGTCCCATCGTTCCGGCATCAACCTCGGCACCATTTTCAATCGACTTTGGCATCATTCACAACCTGCTTTTGTCCACATTGGACTTTCATTTCATTACAGTTCCGTTGTTTGTCTGTCCCATTTATGAACCGTTGACCAGCCCTGGGACTATTAGGTTGAGCAGCCGCCCCTAGCCCTCCGGGGTTAGATAGCAAGGGCTCACCTAAGAACACCATAGGCCAACGGACCTCTTTGCTGTTCATACTGTAACTGAAGAAGTTGCCTATGCCATCAAAGCGTAAGTTAAATAAACCACTTTGGTTGGAACCATACGCTTGTGTGCCACTCAGACTCAACCGCTGCTAATACCACCTGTTCGTATACC